>NW_006769393.1:1172979-1234182 GCF_000442215.2 Lipotes vexillifer
TGAATCACACTGGCTTTTAACATTTTCTCCCAGAACTGATACATATCACTTTCACTCACATTTCAGTGCCCATTGCAAGTCACACAGCCATGCCTACTTTTAATGGGGTTGGAGAAGCACAGCACACCATTGCCCAGAACAGAACCAAAATATTTACGACTAGCCTTAATGAATACCACAGCCTCATAATCTCACCCTCTTGATTTTCAAAAGAATTCCATTGCCCTTAGTCCTTTTCTTCTTGACTGTACTGGATGAGGCTTCATGCTTTCATGATATCCAAAAATGCCCTTGGAGGAAGACTGGACAGGCACTGCCATTAATATAAGCACCTATCATCAAAATGTCTACAAATAATAAGTGCTGGAGGGCATGTGGAGAAAAGGGAACCGTCCTACACTGTTGGTGGGAATGTAAATTGGTACACCCACTATGGAAAACAGTGTGGAGGTTCCTTAAAAAACTAAAAATAGAACTACCATATGATCCAGCAATCCCACTCCTGGGCATACAGCCAGAAAAGACAAAAGTGCTAATTTGAAAAGATACATGCACCCCAATGTTCATAGCAGGACTATTTGCAATAGCCAAGACATGGAAGCAACCTAAATGTCCATCAGCAGAGGAATGGATAAAGAAGATGTGGTACATATATACAATGGAATATTACTCAGCCATAAAAAGAATGAACTAATGTCACTTGCAGCAACATGGGTGGACCTAGAGACTGTCATACTGAGTGAAGTAAGCCAGAGAGAAAAAGACAAATATTATATGATATCACTTATATGTGGAATCTAAAAATTAGTACAAATGAACTCATTTACAAGACAGAAGCAGACCCACAGACATAGAAAACAAACTTATGGTTACCAAAGAGGAAAGGGGGGGAGGAGGGATAAATTGGGAGTATGGGATTAACAGATGCACACCACTATATGTAAAATAGATAAACAACAGGGATTTACTATATCACACAGGGAACTATATTCAATACCCTGTAATCAACTATAATGGAAAAGAACAGAAAAAAAGAATATAGATATATACATATATATGTATTACTGAACCACTTTGCTGTACACCTGAAACCAACACGATATTGGAAATCCACTATACTTAAACTTTAAAAAAAAAAAGTGAAAAGGTAATCTACAGACAAGCACGGAAAAAAAAAAAAAAATATATATATATATAAGCACCTCTCATTAGACCTCTTATCACAGGGCTCTCAGCGCCTGAAAGTCTGTTCAGAAAAGGCTGCATGAGGTTTTGAATTGTCCACCGTGAGAAGCAGCTTCCTACTCTGCATATCATTCTGGAGTCCTCCAGTGCACTGAGAATTCCATGAGACAGAGGGTCATATTTTTTGACAGAAATAGACAGAAATGGGGCAGATGGAAGAGGCATCAAAGTTACGATTTCTGAAAGGATTTTCAAACATCTTTATTCTTGTATAACTGATTCACTTTGTTATCAAGCAGAAACTAACACACCATTGTAAAGCAATTCTAATCCAATAAAGATGTAAAAAAAAAAAATCTTTATCCTGGACTTGGGCCAGATTTCCCTCCTGTGTTGCTCTAGAGGAATTTTCACAGATAATTTATATGAAACAAGGATCTGTCTCTTGGTGCAGTCAGCTCCGAAGTAGCCTCTTTCCCAACTTCTGCTTCCAAAAAGTAGACTGGTCAATTTATTTTCTCCTGCTAAAGCCCCAACCTAATTAGCATCCTTGGTCTCAAGTAATCTATGCCTCTTTTTAAAAAGAAAAAGGAAAAAAGTGGGCTTGTTACAAAAGGTATGTAAATGTTGGGCAAGTTCTTTTTTTTTTTTTTTTTTTTTACTTGACCCCTTATTGGCCTGATAACCCACGGAGAAGGGTAGAGAGAGCTGGTCTGGTGCCCAGGTGGTAACATGGCAATAACGTCTCTACTCCAGAGGGTGTAGTGAGGGTTGAACGAGCTAATGCTTGTGAAGAGCTTAGAACAGTGCCGGCCACAACTGTACTCAGCAGACGGCGATGTTCTTATGGGCAGTTCTACTGCTTTGCTGCAGGTGACCGCGAGCTCAGGGATGAGCCCCCAGAGGCAGATAATCCAGGGTTTGACTTCTAACTCAGCTACGCCGTGGTCATGGGACCCCAGGCATGTTATTAACCACTCTCTAGAAAACACTTCAGTTTCCTCCTTTCCGAAAGAGAAATAAGCAGACACCACATAAGATTATTGTGAGGGTGAAAAATTGCTATAAACAAAGCACTTAGCGGAGTAACTGGTCCAACCTATGAGCATAATATGTGCTTTAACCAGAACTAATAAGGAAATCAGGACCCCAACCGGAATGTGGTCCCTCTGCTTAGTTCTTTTCAAAACAGTACTATCCTGGGCTTCCCTGGTGGCGTAGTGGTTGAGAGTCCGGCTGATGATGCAGGGGACGCAGGTTCGTGCCCCGGCCGGGAAGATCCCACATGCCGCGGAGCGGCTGGGCCCGTGAGCCATGGCCGCTGAGCCTGCACGTCCAGAGCCCGTGCTCCGCAACGGGAGAGGCCACAACAGTGAGAGGCCCGCGTACCGCAAAAAACAACAACAACAACAAAAAAAAAAACAGTACTATCCTTTTAGGGACAATGACTTTCAAACTCTGCCCAAGGAGCCAGGGCTCCCCCAAAGGGGGAAGGGGAAAGTCAGACCATATGGCTTCATTCCTCCAGTAACCAGAAAAGTCCTCCCATTATCTGTTCCAGAAACTGAGATGCTGCACACAATTTCATTACTGAAAGGGTGCTACTGTGGAAGGATATTTGAAAATCTGTTCTTCTGTGTCACTACTCGCCTTCTCATGCTTGGGTCAGATCACTGGAAATGACATAACCAGAAATAACCTTGATTATTCTTGATTCTTTTATTTATTCATTTATTTATTCATTTGTTTCATTCCTTCATTTGTGTTTTTTTTTTCTTTTTTTTTTTTTTTTGACCAGGTCCCTGGGCTGGCCCCAGCGTTAAAATCATGAACAAACCACACAGTCCCTGGGGAGATGGAGGTCACTTTCCAGCAGGAGAGATAGACAAGGAAACAGGCCATGATGCCCAGAGTTTGGAGCATCATAGGGGAGGCAGGTACATGGCGCTTAAGGAAGAATGTCCAAAGTCTTTGGGCCCAAGACAGACTTCCAGGGGAAGAATGTGTAAATCTGAAGGCTAAAGATGGATGGGAGAGGGAGAGGGGGCAATCTTTCTAGGCAGAAGCCCAGAAGGGAGAAAGACATGGTAAATGAAAGTTGTCCAGCAACTGTGAAGGCAAACAGGTAGAACAAAGGAGAAACAAAGTATCCCCCCAAAACCAGCATCAAGGACCCAGGTAAAGCCTTTGCTATCAGGATGGCCACTGCACTTACAGCAGATGAGGCTGTAAATTCACTGAATGACTCCAGCCAAGGACCTAGCATCCCAATAGCTTCCCTCCGTGGCAGTTTTCTGAAAGGTTCTCAGTCTCTTTAGCAAAAGGACACTCTTACTGTTTAGATTTAAAGGCACACGCTGGGAACAGGCAAGGACTGGCACCCTGGAAGAACACTGCCTGAGAAAACATGACAGCAGCTGACACAGCTTTCCCCGGCCTTTCACAGACCTTCTCGCACTCGCTCCCCAGAGAACGCAGTCACTGAGTCATTTCGAGGAGGCCTTTGCAAGACTTTGAAAGTCAAGCTCTTCCCCAGGGCACAGGCCGGGGTTGGGAAATGCGAAATTCACTGGTTGAATCCAAGCTTCTCCAAGCAGATGATACAGTGTGAATGTTCTCAGACTGTCAATGAGGCCGTGACTAATTCTCACTTTGTACACCCAGCATCCAAGCCAAGAGTCAAAAGGTTCACTTCTTCCTGCATCCCAGGGAAAAGCAAATGCAGGCCTCCCCTTGGGCCAGAGCCTGGGATTGAAGTCAAGCTGAAGTGTTGTTATCCTAATAGTGTTGAGGTAATAATTACGATAATAGTAATAACACTTACCAAGCACATACTCGGTGCCAGGCCCTGTTATAAGCACTTTGCATAAATTTCCACATCTCAGAAACTCTTTGGAGCCAATAATACTACTACCCCAATTTTACAAAAACAGAAAGATGTCCAAAAAGGTTAAGTGTAGCTGGATATAGGAGGTGGGAAACTTCAAAGAGTTTGCAAAAGCTGTAAAACAAAATAAACAATATCCATACGTAGTATATTAGCATTTCTACCAGAATTGACTGCACAGATCTCAGACTGCTCATCACACAGGGACCTACCCAGAGATGTCTATAGCATATCAGGGCAAACTGACTCAAATGAGCAATGATAAAAGCCTTAGGAGAGTTCAAGAAATATGCTGTGGTTTTCAGAGAGAACGTGTTCAGCTTGAGGGAATTAGGGAAGGTTTTAGGGAAGAGATGACCCCTGACAACTTGGAGAATTGGCAGGACATCGTTCCAGGTTAAGGGAACGGGGAGAGGAAAAGCAAAGGGGGAGGAAGGGTGGAATGCGTCTGAGGAAGAGTGGCTGGAGGAGTGTTCCAGGGGATCCCAAGGCAGACCCTCAGGGTCACAGTAGACTCTGAAGCTCCCCTTCCCACTTCATCTCTAGAGTGACTCAGTTTTTATTTGTTTTACACACTGGGCTTCCATATGCAATTTCATTTGAAGAAACGATTTCAGTTCATTTAAATTTTTCAAACCATAGCACCAAAGGGATATAGAAAGCATAGAGAAGGAAGGGGAGATGGAGTGAGCATGGTAGTTTGGAGGAAGAGCATGGAAAGTTTCCATCGTGAACGTCAAATGCAACCCTGTCCATTCTATGCCCCCAGCAGACATCACTAGTCGAATTCTTTCCCACTGTTCCCAGAGACTCAGAATCCTTCCATAGCCAGCACCCCAGAAATCAGAAATGGTATATCATAGAGTTAACCAAAGGAATATGAGCTTTTGTTCTACAGGAGAACCATATATTTTTGAACCACTGCCCCTAGTTCATTCACTTCTAAACAAGGATATTGTGATGGGGCCATGAGTCAGAGGCCAGGCCCCACTTGTAGGCAGACCTCACTTCAAAGAAACACACAGGGGCTTCCCTGGTGGTGCAGTGGTTGAGAGTCCACCTGCCGATTCAGGGGACATGGGTTCGTGCCCCGGTCTGAGAAGATCCCAAGTGCCGCGGAGCGGCTGGGCCCGTGAGCCATGGCCGCTGAGCCTGCGAGTCCGGAGCCTGTGCACTGCAACGGGAGAGGCCACAACAGTGAGAGGCCCGCGTACCGCAAAAAAAAAAAAAAAAAAACATGCATAGATGACTTCCTAGGTTCCCTGATCCTCCTTCCTACAAGGTCCAGATCCCAACAATAAGTTAATCAGTGGAATAAGAAGTGAGAGAGGACTTTCATAGTGTCCAGAAGACCAACCTGGGAGTGATTCTTTCCATTAGCACACAGCTAATGAAATATTCCTCAGCTTATTACACTGGTACCCAGAAATCTGGGCGTCTAGGAGTGGAGTAGAGTAAAAGATGGCAGGTGATGGGGTGAGCCTATGGAGGGGAAAAGCAGAATGATGCAAGCAGTAAGAAAGGAGAAGGGATTGCATTAGATATAAACTTTACCTACTCCTTTTGGTGGAAAGAGCAGGATCTAGAGATATAACTTTGTTCTGCTATGTATAGCTGTGTGAACTTGGGCGATTCACTTCACCTCTCTGTCTCCATTGATACCATGGAGGTAATCATTTCATCAAGCATCCCCCCTTCATAGGATTTATAGGGGATGTTTGTCAAGAGCATTCAGATTTTCCTTTGGGTATAGCCTTGAAGGACCTGCCCATCAAGATGCCTCAATATTTCCCTGGTCAACGGGTGCCCATGGGTTCCAGGCTGGGCCAACCAGACACCCTCACCCTGGAATGGGTATCCTAAGCAGAATAACACAAAATGAAAACACTCAGAGATAAGGCCACGCCCAGAAACTGGCCTTTAGTTTCTGCTCTCTCGTCCCCAGAGCCTCTCTGGGACCTATCATGGCATGACCCACCTGCATCTTTCCAGAACAGTTCTCACCATGTTCAGGTGAGCCAAAGTCACCAGGAACTCTGGCTGATACAGGAAGTGTCAAACGAGGAGATGATGTGTGAAAAAGTGCCTAGAGAATGTAAAGGATGTATACAATGTCAGGTGGCACTTTCTAGAACATTCCACAGTGTCTACTACCTAAAGGTCTCATTAAATGGTCATTGAACAAGACTGCTGAGTGTGCCTTCTGTTCTTGGACATGACTTTCAAGAGGTTCTTGTGGCCTTCCGTGTTCCCCTGGACAGAGTTACTCACCATCTCCCCTTCACACCATCTTGCAGGTCACAGGGCACTGAGTCGCCGGAACATGTTATCACACAACGGTCAAAGCCCTCTCTCTCTTTTCTCTCTCTGCTTTACTTCTTTTATTCCAGACACTTCCTTGGCAGACTCATGTAAAATTAAAAGCCATGGGGAAAAAAAATACTTTCACCCTCAGTTCACCCCAAAAATCTGTGCGATAATGTAAAAAGTGATGTCCAGAGGCCTACAGGGCTAACCAGCTGTGTGACGAGCCAAGTCATCTGCCCCTCTGGACCATGGTTTTCTCATCTGTCAAATATGAGTTATAAATGAGAAAATCTCTAAGGACTCCTCTAGGGCTGACTTTAACGCTCATTAGTCTTATGGGCCCCATCTTTAGTAGGAAGAGTTCTTGAACCCCTTCTCTGCTTGTGCCAGTATATCTATGCCAGTATTTCTAAGAGTTCTTTAAACCCCAAAATACTAAATATGTTTCATTAAGAATATCTATATTATTCTTCCCCAAGGAAAAGATCAGATCTTAAAAGAGATAACACCTCTACAACAAAAACTGAATCCAGCGATTTAATTAGAGGTCATAGAAAAGAAAGAATTTTGTATCATATTTTATGGCAGAAAACGTATAACTGAGAATTTTTGCCAAATGCTTGCCTAATGCTAGCAAGCTGTGCAAAAAGAGAAAAAGTGTTCCACAGCATAGTGTTAAAAAATAATAATAATAAAACAAAACTGCCCAACGTTTTATAAATATATCCATCCCTGTAAGATAAGTTGCCAAAATAGATCATTCTATCTGTCTCAACAAGTCAGGTGGCCCTAGTAAGTACCATGTCTCCAGTTCTTGTTGCTGTAGAAAAGGAAGCATTAAACTTTAACTGGTCTCGCACTGAAATATCAAAGTGGGTAAGGCCCCCTGATTTTAGAGAGGCAGAGAAGGGAGCTGGAGAAGACGAAGCATCTTTGATTGACCAGACCTGGATTTCAGGGCTTCCCCTGTGAAACCAAAGCAGCCTCATCACCAGGCCGGCAGCCCTTCAAAATCCATCTTCTCTGCCCCTAAGACAAATCCATACGCCATCACCGGCAGAAGCGGCACAGTTCCCTGGAACCGAGCGGACCTCACAAGCGTAGGATTTGCTCCAGAAGCCCTGACTATAAAAGCTGCCATCAGGCAAGGAGAAAGCAGAACCAGAGCTGTGCAGGGCCACTTGCTGGAGCTCTGCCGTTGGCGGAGCAGTGCCCACACCTCTGGAGGGCTGTGGCTGGGATCCCATTACCTTTGGAGGCAGGAGAGGTTTTTCCCTTTGCATTTGGGTCCCCCTAGCGGAGCAGAATGAGTACACCGGCTCTGTCTCCGGAAGGAGGCGTGTGGGGAGATGAAACTACCTGACCAAGTTAAAACCGGCTCCCAAAAACTTGCAGCTGCCTTTCCCACCACCTGCCCGGGGTAGGAGGCAACCTCTGCAACCAATCAACATGGAATTTGCACCTCCCGTTCACCCAGCAACGGAGGGTGGGGAAAGTGCGGCAGGAATCAGTCATCATCTCTTTCTCTCAAGGGGTTCATAGTTCATGGGGAGGGGGTGTCGAAAAAGGTTAATAAACATGCAATGATCAGCAAACACTATCTGTCATAGCTAATAACTATCAGACGTGTACAGGAGGTCACGTTGTAATGCCACAGTTCAGAGGGAGATCCTTGAAATCAGACTGCCTGGGATCCTATGCTGATTCCCCTGCTAACTAGCTCAGTGACCTTGGGCTTGTTCATTCAACAAATACATACCGCGTACCTAATATATACATATACCAAGCACTGATCTAAGCACCAGGGATACAGCAAAATAGATCCCCTCCCTAACCAAAAAACACATTTCCCTGTGGGCCCCATACTCTTCATTTATGAAAAAGGGGATGTTCAAGCATCAATCCCACAGTACTGTGAGGTTAAATAAAATAACCTTAGCACTTAGGCCTGGCATGTGATAAAAGCTCAATAATGCTACTTTTGTTATAATTCTAATGACAGACCCTGGAGTCTTTACTTTGCTTCAGGATCTTTCCAGAGTTGTAAGTCAAAGGGGCAGCCATCCGGAACTGGAGTCAAAGCAGCTCAATTTCTAAGTAGCAAGGAACCCCAAATATCTAAGGACCTCCATTTCCTTATAAGTAAAATGGGTGGTCAGAGGAGATACTTTCAGCTGTCTGAACATCTCCTCATCTCCAGGAGTGCTCATCTAATAGGGTAAGATCTCAGACTTGTACTGGCCCACGTTTAGTGCTTGAGAAGGTCCGTGTGTTTAAATAGATCGTGCATATATGTCTGTCTGTCCAGCCCACTTATTCCCAAAGTCCCCTCTGTCTGTACTGCTTATGAGTCCCAGTCATGTAGTTCCTCTCATCACAGAAGCGTGCTGGTCGTGGTTCCTACCCCATAAGCAGGGACATAATGGAGTAAGATCCCAAGTATGGATTTGAACTTGTTCCGAGGTAGGAAACCCCACATGGCCTGAGCCTAAAAAGTGAGCTCTAACAGAGCTTTGCTGCAGAAGACTACTGGAAAATAGGAGGCACTGTCCCAGCTAATAATTAAGGTCATAACATTTGTATATTTGTCATCTTCGAATCTCATGGGGAAGAGAAGAAACTGAATTGGAGGCGAGATCTGGCATTTCTGAGTCCTCTACTCAAATGTCATTATACATATTTACCCCATCTCCAACCCTAACTAGGGCATTGGTCTCTCTCTGATATCTTTTTTTTTTCATGCTATTTTCTTTTTGTTGTTGTTGAAGTATAGTTGATTTACAATGTTGTGTTAGTTTCAGGTGTACAGCAAAGTGATTCAGTTATATATAGAGAGAGATAGATAGATATAGATAGATAGATAGATAGATAGATAGATTCTTTTTCAGACTCTTTTCGCTTATAGGTTATTACAAAATATTGAGCATAGTTTCCTGTGCTATAGAATAGGTCCTTGTTGGTTATCTATTTTATATATAGTAGTGTGTATATGTTAATTCTCTCTGATATCCTGAGTCCCTTTGAGACTTTATCCTCTAAGACCCAATGTTAAGAGACAGAGGTTAGGATAGTGGAGAGAGAAAGCAGAAGAAAAGGGTGGAGAGTGTGACTGCTTTTCAGGATATTAATTAAATATTGGAGACTGCCATAAATGTGGATAGTTTTCTGAATATGCTTAGTAAAAAACAAAACATGAGTCAAAGAGTAACATGTGACCACTGTTGAAACCAGAAATCTAAACTCAAGACCCAATAATGCTTTTGTGATTAGATAATAGAGTTACTCATTAAAGTGTCGACTTCTCCTTCCAGGTACACAGGGAGAAAGCCCTTGCCTCCTCCTTTGAAACCAGGTAAGGCTATGTGACTTCTTTGGCCAATGAAATGTGAGTGGAAGAGATGAGATTCACTACCTGGCAGAAGCATTTAAGAACCAGTGCATGATTCTTTACGTACTCTCTCGTCTTCTGCAGCAACTATAGAAGCAGATATGTTTGAAAAAGCCTGGAATTCTGAGCTATCACATGAAGGACAGCTTCTGCAGTGGGTTTCTCAGACCTATGGTGGACTTTATAAGTAGGAAATAAGTTTTTATTTTATTAAACCACAGAGATGTTTAGGGTTATTTGTTACTAAGCATAACCTAACCTATTCAGACTGACACAGCCTCTTGCTAAATGTATGATTTCAAGTAAGTTGCTTAACTTCTCTAAAGCGCAGTCTCCTTGTTTGTAAATGAGGGGTAACAACATTTCTCAGCACGCTTGTGAGGACTGTTAAATGTATCTTCTAGGACTTACTAACTATAAAGCATTACACAAATTAAATAATTCAATTTGATGAATTTTAACTGAGCACTTTACAACAGGACAAGCACTGTTGTCCAGACACCATTTTAGACACTAGACAAACAGATAAATAAGTGAGGTCTCTACCCTACAGGAGTTCACATTCTTTGTGCAAATCTCTTGTTCTCTGAGTATCAAAGGTGAAAAGATAGAGTCTTGGGAAGTTCACAATCTCAGAATAAAAACAGTCAGACAAGAGGAATCCCTCTCTCTCACCAAAGAATCAAAGGAATAGAAAGGAATAGAAATAATCATCCTGCTTTTTTATTCAAACCTACAAAAGAATGCGTAAATGGCCTAACAGCTGTCTGCAAAATATGCAACAGGTCCATTTCAATTACTCCTTGAAATCTATTCATAATTTTCACCTTGATCTCATTGCTCCTTTTTCTCAATATGGATCTCTAACTCGGACCTCTCTGGCAGGCTCCTGGCAAGCAATCCTCACTGCCAGTTTGACACTTCCACCTGGATGTTAGTGAGCACATCTAGTTCAGCTAACCTAACACCAAACTCAGCATTTTCCCCTGAAATGCTAGCTCCTATGCATCCAGTCTCTGAGATTAGAAATCTCATTGTCATCTTTAATGTCTTGCTTGCCCCATCCCAAGTTCAAATAAGTTTCCAAGTCCTAAAAGCATCACTTCCAAAACCTTTTGCTGTCAGCATCTTCCTTCCTATGCCTACCACCAGTCACATTCCTATACTGTTACAAAAGTCAGAGTCGCACTTTAATCCATATTACATTCTTGTCTCAGTTCTGACCTTCTGTTCTAAAACTTTAATAACTTTCATTTCATAACACATTAATTCAAGTTACTCATACAACCTCAAATCCTTCCACAATATATTCCTGAAAATGTTTCAACACATATTTATCAAGCGCCTTGTATTCCAGACCCACTCACTGTCCAAACCCTAAGGATACAGAATAAGTCCAGTTCCTACCCTGAAAGAGCCCGTGGTGTCCATGGAAACATGCCTCTCAGACCTCCCTTGAAGGAACTGACTGCAGAAAGCATAGTTGGCAGCCACCAGCTGCCACCTCCACGAATACCATGAAACCCATAGGGCTTCCCAGACAATGACTGAACATGGCTGGGGTACTAGATTTCGAGAGAGCAATAAATAGCTCTGCTTTTTCTACATTTGAATTCAAATTGGAAAATAGGAGTTCCAGTTGGGACTTCAAAACACTCCCTCTCTTACTAAAAAGATGAGAAAATGAGGATTTTTGCAACAGCCAGGTGGACCTGCTGACTGGACTCTGCTCCTTTGGCATCTCCTGAAGACACTGGTGGACAGTTTAGATTTTGCTTTTAGCAGTCTCTGAAATGGGTTAGAACAAAATATAGGTGGACTAAGTGAACTTACCCATTCTGACACAGGCAGCTGTCTTGAATGAAGCAAGCCTTCCCCTAGAAGAACCAAGAGGAGCACTGCTCCCTGAGAGCAGCTCATTCCCAAGAGGGAGAAAGATGAACATGAGCCAGACACACCCAGTTTGTTCTTCCCACAGATCCCAATCAGATAAGTCACTCTCCCTCCCCTAGAGTAGAGAGAGGGTAGAAATCACACTGAGTTTCTTTAACACAGACGAAAACATCAGAAGTGAGGAAGAAATGTTCTTCTGTACCATTCTTTAGCTTCTTGCTCTCAACTCAGTAACCTTCATTGTTAAGTCCATGGTCAACCACAGTGTGGCCATGGCCCTCATAGGAGGAGATCACCAGAATATGGTGCTGAAGCTCCAGTATCAATTGCCACTCATACAACAACTAATAAATGGGTGGTTAAGACACTGCTTTTAGAAGGCTCTGAAATGCATCAGAACAGAACCAAAATTCAATCAATGCCAGGATGACTCCAGACCCAAGGCTAAAAAATGCACTCCCTGTCCCACTTCCCAAATCATAATATGTGCAGTCACACTGTCCAATACAGCATATCCAAGATTCAATAATGAGATTAAATGACAACATTATAATGCTCCAATAATGAACTGCATACAGACATCATATATGTCATATGATTACAACCTAGAGATGTCCCATTATCAAATTCTTAGAATAAGATATACATTCAAATATTAAATCCTCCTAGACAAGAAAAAGGAATGAAAGGCATCCAAATTGGAAAGGAAGAAGTAAAACTGTCACTGTTTGCAGGCGACATGATAATAAAAACTCTACAAAAAAAAAAAAAAAAACCTATTATAACTAATAAATGAATTCAGTAAAGTTGTAGGACACAAAATTAATATACAGAAATATGTTGCATTTATATATACTAACAACAATCTATCAGAAAGAGAATTTAAGAAAACAACCCTATTTACAGTTGCATCAAAAGGAATTAAATACTTAGGAAAAAATTCAACCAAGGAGGTGAAAGACTTGTACTTGGAAACTACAAGATATTGACAAAAGAAATTGAAGACAACACAAATAAATGGAAAGACATATTGAGCTCATATGTTTAGAAGAATTAATATTGTTAAAATGTCCATACTGCCCAAAGCAATGCACAGATTCAATGCAATCCCTATCAAAACACCAGTGGCATTTTTCACAGAACTAGAACACATAATTCTAAAATTTGTATGGAACCACAAAAGACCCCAAATAGCCAAAGTAATCTTGAGAAAAAAAAGAACAAACCTGAAGGTATCATGCTCCCTGATTTCAAATTATACTACAAACCTATAGTAATCAAAACAGCATGGTACTGGCACAGAAACAGACACATAGATCAGTGGAACAGAATAGAGAGCCCAGAAATAAACCCACAATTATGTGGTTGATTAATCTACAATAAATGATGCAAGAATATACAATGGAGGGCTTCCCTGGTGCTGCAGTGGTTAAGAATCCGCCTGCCAATGCAGGGGACACGGGTTCAAGCCCTGGTCCGGGAAGATCCCACATGCCGCAGAACAACTAAGCCCGTGAACCACAACTACTGAGCCTGCGCTCTAAAGCCCGCAAGCCACAACTGCTGAAGCCTGTGTGCCTAGAGCCCATGCTCCGCAACGAGAGAAGCCACCACAATGAGAAGCCTGTGCACCGCAACAAAGAGTAGCCCCACTCACCGCAACTAGAGGAAGCCTGCACGCAGCAACAAAGACCCAACGCAGCCAAAAATAATAAATAAATTAAATAAATAAATTTTTTTTAAAAAAAGAATATACAGTGGAGAAAAGACAGCCTCTTCAATGAATGATGTTGGCAAAACTAGACAGCTACATGTAAAAGAATGAAACTGAACCACTTTCTTACACCATATACATATACACTCAAAACAGATTAAAGACTTAAAGTAATACCTGAAACCATAAAACTCCTAGAAGAAAACATAGGCAGTAAACTCTGACATTAGTCTTAGTAATATTTTTTTTGGATCTGTCGTCTCAGGCCAGGGCAACAAAAGCAAAAAACAAATGTGTTAATATCAAACTAAAAAGCTTTTCATAGTGAAGGAAACCATCAACAAAACAAAAAGGCAACCTACTGAATGGGAGAAGAAATTTGCTAGTGATGTATCTGATAAGGGGTTAATACCCGAGATATATAAAGAACTCATTCAACTCAATATCAAAAAAACAAACAACCTTATTAAAAAATGGGCAGAGGACATGAATAAACATTTTTCCAGAAAAGATATACAGATGGCCAACAGACATATGAAAAGATGCTCAACATCACTCATCATCAGGGAAATGCAAATCAAAACCAAAGGGATATCACCTCACACTTGTCAGAATAGCAGTCATCAAAAAGATAAGAAATAAGCGTTAGTGAGAATTTGGAGAAAAGAGAACCCTAATGCACTGTTGGTGGGAATGTAAATTGGTGCATCCGCTATGGAAAACAAGATGGAGCCTCCCCAAAAAATTAAAAGTAGAACTACCATACAATCTAGAAAGTTCACTTCTGGGTATTTACCTGAAGAAAACAAAAACACTGATTTGAAAAGATATACGCACCCCAATGTTCACTGCAGCATTATTTACAATAGCCAAGATATGGAAGCAACCTAAGCGCCCATCCACAGATGAATGGATAAAGATGTGGTATATACATACATACATACACATACACACAATAGAATATTAATCATTCATAAAAAAGAATGAAATCTTGCCATTTCCAACAACATGGATGGACCTGGAGGGTGATGTGATAAATGGAATAAGTCAGACAGAGAAAAGCAAATGCCATATGATTCCATGACTATACGTGGACTCTAAAAAACAAAACAAATGAACAAACAAAATAAAACAGAAACAGACTCAATAGATACAGAGAACAAACTGGCGGTTGCCAGAGGGAAGTGGGGTGGGGATGAGTGAAATAGGTGAAGGGGATTAAGAGGTATAAATTTGCAGTTATAAAATACATGAGTCACAGGGATGTAATAAACAGCATAAGGAATATAGTCAATAATACTGTAATAACTTCGTATAGTGACAAATGTTTGCTAGACTTACCATGCTGATTATTTCATAATGTATTTAAATGTTGAATCCCTATGTTGTACACCTGAAACTGACATAATATTGTACATAAACTATACTTCAATTTAGGAAAAATTAAATCCTCCTGAAAGTTAAAATTTAAACGTATCCAAATCTGAAGGAATTAATATCAAAAAACAAATTATTTTGTCCTTAGGTGTTAAAAGCCTCATCTCTTTGCTGCCCACTATACTTGTCACACACATTTCCAGCACCTGACACAGTGTCTGTCACCACAAAGACGTTCAATAACATTTTGTTTCGTAAATTTATGAAATATTAGTGATTCACTAAAGAACCAACCTAGCTAACATCCACAGTAAGGTAAGAACAATCAACTGAGGAGTAACCAAATGGCATTTCTGTTTATTCTTCTCTCATTAAATTTAATTATTTTAGGAACTGCTTCTTTGATTATAATTACTAGCAAATGAAGCCAGGCTGCTTAGCAGAGCTTCTGGCATATATTAGTTATGCAGTGTGATTTGGATTGGATTCTAATTTCACAGAACTTATATTAGGTAGAAGCAATGAGCATGATCAAAAACTTTAGCCATCTAGAAAGCTAAAGCTATTTGCTTTTCATTTCTGCGGCACTGGGGGCAGGAGAGGGAAACTGATTTTTTTTATATCAATAACCAAGAAAGGGGCTTCCCTGGTGGCGCAGTGGTTGAGAGTCCGCCTGCCGATGCAGGGCACGTGGGTTCGTGCCCCGGTCCGGTAAGATCCCACATGCCGTGGAGCGGCTGGGCCCGTGAGCCATGGCCTCTGAGCCTGCGCGTCCGGAGCCTGTGCTCCGCAACGGGAGAGGCCACAACAGTGAGACGCCCGCGTAGAGGAAAAAAAAAAAAAAAAAAAAAAAACAAGAAAATAAAGTCAGAGGTTGCTTTTTCTGCCTGGTCCTCTCCTTGGGCCACCCCTTCAACTCCTGCGCTTTCTGTCTCCCTTGCCCTCTGGGCAGCTTGCTCCTCACTGGCTTCATCCCCCTGCCCTGGCACCTGCCAGAGAAGGAGCAGATGCTCATCCTGGCTAAGCCCACTTGGCCACAGCAGGCATCCTGGTCCCCCTCCACTCCCTGCAGGCTGTGCATGCCCAGGCATTATGTCAGGGAACCCCAGGAGCTAAAGCAAACCCTTCCCTAGTCAGTCACATACAGCCAGCTCTGCAAAGAGTCAGTCACGACATTCTGGAGCCTCTGGTCTTCTCCACCCAGGAACCCCCCTCACATGCCATGCTGCCCTCTCCAGTGCCCTTAGATCCCTGACTCTACACTCGCTCTTCCCTTATCACTATGGGTGAACCCCACCGCCTCTTCAACCTAGAGTCAAGACATCTGTCCCCACATCTCTCTCGCTGGGCTGCTTCCTTGAACAGGGCAGTGTAAATTGAGAGCAACAGCAAGTGGGAAGCCTATCATCTCAGCAATGGGCATGAGCTCCCTCTGCCTCAGGATCTCCACCCTCTCACCTTGCTCCATGCCCCTATCTTCCCAAACCACATCCTTCCCTACTTTCTCTAGCAAAGCCCCTACCATCCTTTGCCCAATCTTCCTATCTTCTCCTCTATTCCTGGTACTATCTCTGCTTCACCAAATGGCCAAGGTTGACCTGATAACCCCTCCCCTGTAATCCCACAATAGTTTGCACTTATGTCTTGAACAGGTTCCTAGAAACAGACATTGAAATGGAAATTCTCATGCAGGAAGTTTGTCATGGGATGCTCTCAGGATCAACACCTGAAGGAATGAAGGAAGCAGGACTGGGCAGGTGCAGAAGCTGAACTGTTACACAGTCACATAAAAGCTTCAGCCCAACCCTACAGGGGCTCTAGAGCTGAACTGGCCATTCAGAGTTATCCCACCTTGAAACATGGGGGCCGGGTCTCTGTACCTTGCATTGCCCAGTTAAGGGCTGCCCTTGGGGATGGTACAAGGGCAGTTAAGGGCTGCTTTCTTCCACTGAAGGCAATTCCTGGAGAGAGGCTCAGCTGAGAGCCACCAGCAGCCAACACTTAGAGGAGGAAGGAAAGGGTCCCAGGGTCCTGGCGGGAGATCACGGTAACACACCACTGTATCCACTGCGCACTTGCCACATTCTAATGCAGTGTCTTCATTCTTTCTTTCATTCAACAAATATTTATCAAGTGTGCAGGGCCCTGGAGATGCATCAGTGGGCAGCTGTCAATAGACCACGAGTCCATCAAGGGCAAGAACCGTGTGTTTCTCTGTCTCTAACAGGGCCTGTGCCTGATACATAATAATCATGCAACAAACAATTGCTGAACAAATGACCAATGGTGAGATTGAAAAGGGCCCAGGAAATAACACTTCTTTCCCCCTTTAGATTTAAAATCATTTGAAAGATAGACAAGATTAAACATAGGCCAAAATGTCACCTTTATTACCAAGAGCAGGCGCTCCTGGAGATGTGGATTCTAATTGTGGGAACAAATAAGAAATAGATAGTAAGAAACCCCACACTTAGGCAGGCTTTTCCACCCAGTCCTAGGCAGTATTAGAAAACCACAGGTCTGTCCCTAAGCATGTGGGAGGGACAGAGAAGATCCATCTTCACTGAGATTATAAGAAGTGGAAAGTCTGAGCTGAGAACATTACCCAGTCTATTCTCCCCTAACTTATGATCAGAGATCAGCAGCCCTCCTCTGCAAAGGGAAGGGATGGGGAAGGTCCAGAGTATTAGCCTAGTGGTGCCACCTCCATGGGTCAGGATGCACCAGGATTAGGGAAGACTTTACCCCTAATAAATATGTACTGATCAGACCAAATACTGAGAACTCTCTAGTCCCTCACTCTAGTTATCATGAAAACAAGTGTCATCCATGACCTTCCCAATAGCCTGAACCAATAAACTCACTTGCTGATAAGCAAATGCTAGCAGGGTTCACCTGAAACCACAAGTTCTTCTCTAATATAAAGATAAGAATTTAAAGACAGAAATTAAATATAGAAATTCACAGCGTAATTAGTTTAGGCTTAGATCCACTGGTAGTAAATGCGGAGTCAATGATTGACCTGACAGGTGCAGTTCCTATGGAAATAACTCTGCTCTAACTTCCTGTACTGGGCACTGGGAACCATTTCCTTGCAACCCATGTGAATCTCTGGCATGAAACCAGCAGCCAAATGCCAGGAAAAGGCACCTTAGTGGTAATGATAGTATAATACTCTGAACAGGATTATAAGATTGGGAATTGGCAGCGCTCAGATCTGAATTAAGCAGAATGAACTCGGTCTGTGGGTCAGGAAAAACAAAATCAGATTTCTCCCCAGCACTATACTGGCATCCAAAGGAATATAACTCAATCCCAGAAGAATGAGAAAATTAAGTGTGCAAAGGGACTGGGGCAGAGTGTGAAAATAACATGGTTTCTAAGCAAGGTTCTGAGCCTGAGGAGAATCCCAATTTACAAACTCTTGACAATGACTTCTCTGCTTACAGTTAAGGCTGGCAAAAGTTAAAGGTGGCTTGGTTCAATGTTTGCAGAAAGCAGGTAGTATCACAGATTATTTGCTTCAGTGGCGAGCTAGAGCTTTCTTGCCCCAGAGATTTGGGAACTTTTGCATTCCTGTGCTTTGAATTTCAGCTAGGAGAGGAACTCCTTGGATCTAAACAGCTCCCTTGGTCCAAATTAAAGCAAAGCCAGGACTATGAGACCTACTAGTTCAAAAGCTCCCAGTGGCAGACAGCTTTCTAGAAAATTATAGACAGAGGGAAAAGCTACATCTTTGTACCTTTGGGCAGTGGGCTGAGAGAATGAATATGAGACGCATATTCATAAAGTACAAATTGAGAAGAGTCACACATTCCTGTCCTTGCAGTGAAGACCATACTGCTGTCTTCCCTCAGCACATTTGTCCCCCTCTGGAACCTGGTTCTAATCCTAACTCTGTCTTGAATTAGCTCCAAGACCTTTGAGAAAATGACTCATCTTCCTCTCTGGACTTCTCATTTCCATCATTTGTAGAATCATCTGACAATAATAGCTATGCCTATGATACGAGAGTGTCTACCGCTGAGCACAACTACTTATTAAATGAGATCATGAACAGGTGAGGGCAAGAAAGAATGAATCAACAAATACTTTAATAAATGGAAGCTCAGTAACTTCAGAGGAATATCTCCACCCATATAGCCATTCTCAATCAAATTTCTGAAAGAGAATTAAGGTTTAGTGCCATAAGGCATCCACTGTATGTAATAAATTAATTTATCTCTATTCATCTATAATGGTACTAGTTATATACAGACTTTGGGAGAATTGAAAAATAGTCATTCAAATCACTATGTTCTACAGTCCAGTAGAGAAAGGTTATATGATTATTGAATAGCCAACAAACTTGTCAAGGAACCAGAATTTACCAAAATGCCTAATACTCCCCATTACCAAATCCTACACATGCTGTGAGACCTGGAGAGTGGTCCACCTACCAGCCCTGAAGCATGGTCCATAGAGAAGAACGTGGGCTCAGCAAACAGAAATTCCGGGGTGCCAATTCTTGTTCCTCCACCCACAAGTTGTACAACCCCAAGCACATTACTTTGTCTCTTTGAATTTTGATATTCCCCAATGTCTTAGTTTGGAGTCCTCAAAACAGAGACCCTAAGACAAGGATTTTGGTGCAACTAATTCACTTGGGAGCGGATCCAAGGAAGCATGGCATAGCATGGGTTTCTCAACTTCAGCACTACTGACATTTGGGCCACATCATTCTTTGTTGTGAGGGAAAGTCTTGAGCACTGTAGAATTTTTAGCAGCATCCCTAGCCTCTACCCAACAGATGCCAGTAGCAAACCCCCTGCCTCAAGTTGTGATAACCAAAAACGTCTCCAAACCCTGCCAAATGTCCCCTGAGAGACAAAATCACCCCTAGTTAAGAAACACTGGTATAGTGGCCACTGTGGCATACGGCCAGGTCCCCCTTTAGGACTCATTACCCCAGCAGCTGGGGATGTTGGAGGCTAATTGCTCACAGAGGCACCCCCCCCTAGAAATTTCCCTTTGTCAAAGAGACCTGCCTCACCCCAAGTTATGCTTCCTCCCCAGGGGACCACATCCAATGACTAGTCAATGCATAGGCAGAAAGACCTGGCTCCCTTGTCCCAAGGCAGGATGACCATAAAAGGTGGTGCCAGTTCCAGAGCTTTCTGTGAGCTCAGCAAGTCCTCTGCTGCAACCGCATCATGGTTTACCTTCTCCCTACACCCAATGCTGCTTCCCTCACTTCTTTACAGGTGCTGTTCCCAAGTGCACA
Source organism: Lipotes vexillifer (assembly GCF_000442215.2). Lineage (NCBI taxonomy): Eukaryota > Metazoa > Chordata > Mammalia > Artiodactyla > Lipotidae > Lipotes > Lipotes vexillifer. The sequence continues at coordinate 1,192,994 of NW_006769393.1, forward strand.
CCCCAGTAAAAGTTCTGCACGCGAGTCTCCATCTCAGAGTCTGCTTCTGGGGAAACTGAACTAAGACTTATTGTCAGGAGGTGTCTTAGGAGGCTGATTTTAAAGTAGAATTTTGGGAGCTGTGTTCCCCACTAGCTAGCTGGCAATAAGTACCCCATCATGGTGGTAGGTGGAGTATGAGAGCCCTAGCACGTTGGACTTGCAATTGTTAAAACCGTCACTTGTTCTGAACTGGATGAGATACTTCTAAAAGGCAATGCATTGGCTGGTGAACACCCAGAGCGTTTGAGAGGCCCCGGGGCAAGAGTACTAGTAATCACAAGCACAATGGACTCAATGGCTGCTGCTGGGAGCTATAAATGCATTAGAGAAAGACAATGAAAGGCTGAGGTGATTCATCAGCCTTGAGAGGTAAGGAGTAAAAGTCAGAGGGCCTCCTTGGCAGCAAGTAGAATCTCACCTCCTGCAGCCCAAAGGCAGAAAAACTTGAGCAACAGGCCCAGAACTTAATTATAAGGAAGCAAAGCCCCAGAGAAGGTTGGAATCCCAACTGCGGCAAGGCTGCTCTGTCTAGGATAGAGCTCTGATTGGGAAGGAATGGGACCCTGGTTATCACGTGGGTAGTGAGAGCTGACTCAATGCATTTACAAACCTTGTGCCATCAGATCCTCTTGAACCCTCTAAGCCTGAAGAAGCAGCCCATTCCTCCTTGTTACAGGTTAGTGTCCCCAGCCCTTGCTGAAGACAGCTTGAACGCATGGGCTACCATCTTGCAAGACAACATATGCCGATCCTGGGATCTCACTCCACCTCCTCTCCTGGCCACCAGAACAATACCTGGCATCAAGTCACAACATAATCTGCCCAGGGAAGTGCTGGACCTGCTACAAGAGGCCTGCGTGCCAAAGGAGATGCAGGGCCTAGCCAAAACGCACCAACAGGAGCCAGGAAGGTATGTATAGGACTGGAATACTGGATATTCTGTCCAAGGAGGACAGAATATAAAGTCAAATAAGGAAGAGTTTATTGATACAAGAAAATGATTGAACACCTTGGCAAGAACCATAGGACGTGGTATGAAGATACACCTTGGATGGCTCTTGAAAGCTTGGGGAAAGTTTTGGCTCATACTAAGTGAGGTAGAAATGCCAGAGCTGCCACAGCAGACAGTGGAGGAAAGAACCAAAGGCTTAGAGAAGCAGGAGTGTTGGAGTGGTTATGCTACCTGAGGTGGACACACCCTAAGGTGATCGCCATAAGTCACATCCCTGTATAATCCCCTCCCCTTGAGCCAGACAGAACCTGTGACTTGCTTCTAGCCAATGGTGGATGGCAAAGGTAATGAGATAGTCACACCCATGATTCCACCTTGTGATATAATACTCTGCCTTAGCATCTTGGAGTGAGAGATTCTTCTGCTGGCTTGAAGAAATAAGCTGCCATGTTGTGAGAGGCCCTTGCAGCAAGGAACTACAGGCCACCTTCAGGAACTGAGAGCAGCCCCCAGTTGACTGCCAGCAAGGAAATCAGGACCTCGGTCCCACAACACAAAGAACTGAATTCTGCTAACAACCGCATGAACTTAGGACCCTGAGCTCCAGATAGGAATGCAGCCTGGTCACCACCTTGACTGCAGCCTTGGGAGACCCTGAACAAGGACCCAGTTAAGCCGTGTCTAGATTCCCGACCCACAGAAGCTATGAGATAATAAATGTAGGTGGTTTTAAGCTGCTCAGTTTATGGTATTGTTGCAAGAAATAGATATCGAACACCCTACCCAGGGCTGGAAAACCCACCAGCCAATGATGCCCCATAGGAGGACCCAGAAGATACCTCACTTACTGCAACAATAAGAAGTGTGTCTGTGGAAGGACAAAAACTCTAATTTGAAAAGATACACGTACCCCAATGTTCATAGTAGCGCAATTTATTACAATACCCAAGACATGGAAGCAACTAAGTGTCCATCAATAGATGGATGGATAAAGAAGATGTGATATATATATATATATATATATATACATATATATACATAATTATGTATATATTACAATATATGCATAATGGAATATTACGCGGCCATAAAAAAGAACAAAATAATGCCGTTTGCAGCAACATGGATGGTCCTAGAGCTTATCATACCAAGTGAAGTAAGTCAAAGACAAATATTATATGACATCGCTTATATGTGGAATCTAGAAAGTAAAACAACGACTTTATTTACAAAATGGAAACAGACTCACAGACATAGAAAACAAACTTACGGTTACCAAAGGGGAAAGGATGGAAGGAATAAACTATTATAAGATATTGAATATAGTTCCCTGTGCTATGAAGTAAATCCTTGTTGCTTATCTATTGTATGTATAGTAGTATGTATCTGTTAATCCCATAGTCCTAATTCATCCTCCCCACCCGGTTGGTTCTAGAGGTACCTGCAGTAGGAAAAGATGCTTTATGAGGTCTATGACAAGCTCAAATAGAAGAATTACAACATGGATTCCTTGTAGTTCTGTAGCAACTTCATGCCATTCATAGCAAAGAACTACATGCCATTCAGAAAAATAATTCATCACATGCTAATAGAGATGGAGCATATCACCACAGACATCAAATGATGCCGCAGTCAGAGATTCCTATCATGCACTGGGTTCTATCAGACCCACCAAGTCATAAGGTAAGGGAACCCAGCAACAATCCATTGCAAGGTGGAGGAGATACATCCATAAAGGGCCACTATCAAGGTCAAAGAACACAAATAAGTTGTACGAGCAGTTGGCCCAAACCCCTACCATCCACCATGGTTGCACTGATACCTCTCCCTCAATTCATACCTATGGTTCCAGTGCAGGCAGGCTATCTTATGACCAATGATGGAACAGAAAAAAAGAGCAAGCTTATTCTCACATGGGTTGGCTCAGCATGTGCCTCCAAGCCAAGGTGGACCCAGCTGAATTACAGCCCCATTTAAATGTGGCCCTGAAAGACAGGGGTGAGGGCAAGTCCTCCTGGTGGTCAGAGCTTCAGGTAGTGGTCATCCACCTGTGTGGGTAAAGAGCCCAAGCAGTCATATGAGCAGAGGCAGAAGACTTGCCTAATAGATCAGGGGCCTGGGAAGAAAAAGACTGGAAGGCTGGGGAAAAGAAGGTCAGGAAGAGGCATGTGGATGAACCTATGGGAATGGCATGGAGTGTAGATTTCTTTATATCACATGTCAGCGCCCACCAGAGAGCATCCACCACGGAAGAGGCATGAGAGAGCCAAGTAGACAGAATGACGTGGCCAGCTGACCTCTGTAATCAGCCACCCCAGTGCTAGCAGGATGGGGGTTCGAACAGAGTGGTCATGGTGGCAGGGATGGGCAATGTGCGTGGACTCAGCAGTTTGGACTCCCACTCACTGAGGCTGGACTAGCTGTGGCTAGTAACGGACTTGCCAGCAGAAGGTACCAATGCTGAGCTCCCCGTATGACACTATCCCTTCAGGCTCCCAACCAGCCACTTGTGGGCAAGTTGATTACACCGTATCCCTTCCACCATGGAAGGGGCAGGGATTCACACCGAATGAAATCAACGCACATTCCAGGTGCAGGTTTGCCATCACAGCTCTCAGGGTCGTGGCCAACACCAGCACCCAAGGGCTTTCAGAGTCTTAGATTCACCGAAATGAATCCTACAGTACGTGGCTTCAGTTCAAGGGACTCGACTTTAAAGTCGAGGTGCAGGAGTGGGCAGATGGCTGTTGGACCCACCAGGTGTAATTCGTATCACACAATCCAGAAACAGCCAGCCTCATAGAGCAACGTGAAGGTGCTTTTTAGAGATAATATCCTGCAGTGATGGAGTGCTATCCTTCAGGAAGTGATACACACCCTAAATCAATGACCATTTTACGGTGCTCTGTACCCAACAAATAGAATACATGGGCTCAGGAACCAAAGGATGGAAGTGGGAACAGTCCTATTTACAATCACTCCCAGTGACACACTTGCTGTGAACTTAGATGTAAGTTGGACTCAGAGGAGTGTAAAGGGTGAACTTCAGTGGATCCTGGGGTGCGGTGTTCAGAAACCCCGTTCAAAACCAAGGTACTCACTCCCCAGCTTGCAGAGAGCTGACTGCTCAGAGCTCCTAATAACATCCCTCTCTGGGACTTGCCTTCAGCCTAACGGCGTTGCCTAGCCCAAGGTTAAACCCTCTCCCAAGGGGCAGCCCACATTGAAGGACTGTTCATACTTGGGTCCAAAAACCCAGCTCCCTTGCCTCTGAAAAGCCTTCTCAGCTCCAGAGCTCCTACAGATTGACTGCGTGCTCCTTTACAACTCCATCAAAGTTGCACTTTTCCCTCGGCCCGGCCCTGCTTTCTCACTTTCTTACAGGTGTTGGAATACATGTATTCTCCAATAAGCCTCCTGCTTACAAATCTCTACCTCAGATTCTGTTTCCAGGGAACGCACGTGGATTCTGTTTCTAGGACACGTGGTGAAGAGGTGGGAGAGAGAGAGAGGAAAGGGAAGAATGCCAATGAAGAGTGCATTAATGAGAGAGCGACAGCTGCGGGCAACGGGGCCCAGATCCTCCTGGGTATCCTCTGAAAGCCTCCATCGACTACACCTCAGAAGAGCCCCAATCAGGGATTTTAAAAAAAAAACAAAAAATGGTGCCTATCGGGCTTCCCTGGTGGCGCAGTGGTTGAGAGTCTGCCTGCTAATGCAGGGGACACAGGTTCGAGCCCTGGTCTGGGAAGATCCCACATGCCGTGGAGCAACTAGGCCCGTGAGCCACAACTACTGAGCCTGCGCGTCTGGAGCCTACGCTCCGCAACAAGAGAGGCCGCGATAGTGAGAGGCCCACGCAGCGCGATGAAGAGTGGCCCCCGCTCGCCGCAACTAGAGAAAGCCCCGCGCACAGAAATGAGGACCCAACACAGCAAAATTAATTAATTAATTAATAAACTCCTACCCCCAACATCTTCTTTAAAAGAAAGAAAAAAAAAATGGTGCCTATCCACCAACTCCCTTCCCTCTTTGTTTCAAGGTTGCTCCTGGGAATTAATTCTCTGGCAATTCTGACCTGCTTCCTCACCTCCAACAAATAGTCCCAGCATGCTTCTTCAGCCAGAGAATACCCCCAGTCAAAGAAACAAAGATGCCGGGGTTAAGATGCCCTTGCATGGAAAGAAACTGTCCACTAAAGCTTCTGCTGGTCACCTGAGTGGGTGACAGCGTATGGGTGGGGCAGAGACGTGATCTGCTAAACTATCAGGTGGTGATAGTACACACTTCAGGGTTATCGGGAAGATTAAATAAGATTTCACATGTCAACAGTTTTAGCACAAGGCCTGAAGGAGAGCAAGTATTCCACAAACGGTCACCTCCTACCTCTACACAGTTGATCCTTGAACACCACAGGTTGAATTGCACAGGTCCGCTTATACACAGATTTTTTTTTCCAATAAATACATACAGTACTACACGATCCGCGGTTGGTTGAATCCACAGATGTGGAACACGCAGATATGGGAGGGCCAACTAAGGGACTTGCGAATCATCATATTTTGGTATCTGCTGGTTGGTCCTGGAACCAATCCCCCACAGATACTGAGGGACAACCATATATGTATGTATGTATGTATGTATGTACGTATGTATGTTCATTCCTGCCCCCTTGCTGTTTTTTTTTTTCTTCATGTAGGTAAATATGAAGGAAAGGAAAGATTTTTCAAGGAAACAGCAATAGGGTATCACAGCCCTTAAAGGGTAAAATTTACCAGCATATACACACAAAATGTTACTGAGGCAGCCCCCTCACAGATATTAAAGAGGCAGTTAACAAACGGTATCTGCAAGGCAGGCTTTCCTTCTAACTTAGCCAACATAAACAGCACTTGCCCTTGCAACTGAGCAATCAGCTCTTTGCAAGTCTGTATCACAGCAACATCCAGCCCAACTTTCAAGAGTACTGAAGCATCCTCTTGGTGGCTACAGTTGTCCTAGCAGCAAGATGGAACAGAAAGAAAATTCCCCTCTGAGTGATCAGTGTATTGGAACTCAGGGGCCTGAATCTCCCGCACACTTGATGCGTGACCCTGACCAATCTCTCCATTCCTCTGAGCCCTGATTCTCTTACTTATAAACCAAGCACTTGGACTCTATTCATTCGTTCATTCATTTAACGAATATTTGCTGAGCACCTGCTAGGTGCCAGACTCAGAGCCACTGTGCAGGCGAGCGGAAGGGGGTCAGCCGATCTCCAAGGGCTTTTTCAAATCTCACCGGGGACTTGGAACGGCACATCTGTAGAGATGTGGAAGCATGTCCCCAAATCAGCATTTCTCACATGCCATCCGGGTGCCATCTCATAGCCAAACCCTCCATCCTGTTGCTAATGACCCTCTTGAACACAGCTGTGTGCGGCCCACCCCTTGCCCACCAAGAAGAGGTCACTGCGTAGATGAGTGAGAAGGAACGCGCCTTGGACCCGGCTGGCTGAGTCAGCAGGACTTCTCCTGGCTCCCAGTCCGGGGCTCCTCCCCGTCTTCTCTGACCCCGAGAGCCACGCCCCCTCGGCTTTGCTGGCTGCGACGCTGATTAGCATTTTGCACACTGCGGCGGACTGAACTTTGGGATCTCACTTGTCGCCTCAGCAAAATATCAGGTGGAAGTGGAGCAGACTTGAATGCAAAGGACACTTACATAATTCGCCTAAGTCCCAGCACAGAAATGCCACATGCCTCTGCTAGTTCACGTCTTCCCTTTCGTCCTTTTCCCTAGCAAGCCCAGGAAAGTAATCCCACAGCCTAGCAACTAAACCCACACATAACCTTTTGGCAACTGAGGATGCTTTCTTCAGGTGCTGGGAGACTGCAAACGTGGCTCCAAAACAGAATTCCTTTTGCTTCTCATTACCATGTCAAGAGGGTTGAGACTGTCAGATATATAGCTATAGCAGTAGATAGATACGCACTACTATCATGTCACTATATACTGTATATACATTATTATATCATTATGTATATAAATTTCATATATAATTTAACATAGTCTCTATAAATAATATATAATTAATTTCTATAATAATTTAATAATTAAATAATATGTAATAATATATTATATAATTATGAATAATTAAGTAATAATAAATAATTGTTAATGATCATTAAATATTCATATAAATAGTGATAATATATGATTAAATAAATAATTAACTATATTTTATATAAATAGTAAATACTATGTAAATATATAATTAAGTTGTGCCCCCCCGAGATGGCCATCATTTTATTTTCTGCACCTGATCTAAACTTATTCACGAGCTTCCTTCCACAGGGGAGCAGGAACTCACCAACTGAAGGTTTCTCAGTCCCTTCCAGTGGAAAACAGCGTCTTTCAAGCTGAGTCACTGGGAGGGAAATGTTTAGTCTGCCAGGCTTTCCTCCCTGCCGGGTGCAGAGCACAGCTCTCATCTCGTGGTGACTGGGGAGGAGCAGGCGAGTCCTCCCTGGAAGGCAGCTGGGCTGGTCTGGACCCCGAGAGCCCAGCACGGATGTCTCCTCGGGTGCAGGGAATCCCTTCCCATCCTTTGAGGCACTAAGCCGCCACCACCTCCTGAAGTCTGGTCACGGCCCTCTGCCTCCCGCTGAAAGCCTCCAGATAATTGGTCCCGAAGCCAGGCCTCTGCTGGCCCAGCAGTTATTTATTTCAGGTTCCACATCTCCACCACTGTATTCGTTTCCTAGGGCTGCCGTAGCAAATTACCACAAACTGGGTGGCCTAAAACGACAGAAATTTATTCTCTCACAGATCTGGAAGCCAGAAGTCCAAAATCAAGGTGTCAGCAGAAGCACACTGCTCCCAAAGCTCTAGGCTCTCAGGGAAGATTCCTTCCCTGCCTCTTCCAGCTTCAGGCAGCTCTGGTCTCCCTGGGCCTGTGATGGCACCACTCCTTTCTCTGCCTCCGTCTTCACATGGCCTCCTTCTCCCTGTCCTGTGTCTCAAGCCTCCCCTTGCTCTCCCTTGTAAGGATGCCAATCATGGGACACGGGGCTCACACTCAAGCCACTATGACCTAATCTCTAGATCCTTAGCTCGACTGTGTCTGCAAAGACCCCATTTCTAATTAACGCTCTGTTCACAAATGCAGGAGTTAAGACTTGGACATACCTTTGGGGGCCACAGTTCAACCCCTTATACTTTCCAAGGGCTACCTGGGAACTAGTGACTCCCTTACTCCCCTCGCCCACATTCACAGGCTGCAGAGAACTCGTATCTATTGAGACACCTTCCTCAGCTGTTTCCCACTAACCGCCAGGGGCCATGATAAGGCTGGACTTCTCTGTAAGGTTTGTGGTCCTGCAGGGCACATCCTGGGATGCCTGAGAGTTATTTCTGCTACTGAGATGCCTAAAAACTTATCTGGAGCTCCTAGCAAACGTTCCAACTGCCCGATCCTCTGCCCTTCCTCAGCCGCTTTTCTTCCCTGCCTTCGGGACATCTCACCCACCCCTCGCCCCCGCCCTCCCCCCCATCCCCGCCCTGAGGAGTGTAGTGCAGAGTGAAATGAACTAACTGAGAAAACCTGCGTCTGAACTCCAGGTCTGACGTTTATTAACTACATGGCCTTAGGCAACCGTTGCTTCCATCCTGAACTCTTCCACACCACACTCCAAGCATGAGAGTGACCCCCCAAACCTTCAATCCCCTTTCCACCAGAGGAAAAATATGCTGCTACATAATATTCACCTTGCTGCAGCTCCCAGGTGCCCTGACACTGCCACCTAAGGGAGAGACAGGCCATCCCCAAGTCATAAGCTACCTAATCATGTCCACCTGCCTGCTTCTCATCCTGACTCTGTGAGCCAAGGACCAAGCACCTGTCCCACGGCCCCAGCTAAACACTGGACTATATTCTTAGCTGATTATCCATCCTCTTCCACGAGACATTCAGGATCAGTTCCATCAGCTCAGTATCTTCTCACACCTGTCAGAATGACTATCATTAAAAAGAACACAAATAGCAAATGTTGGCTAGGCTGTGGAGAGAAGGGAACCCTCATACAGCGTTGGTGGAAATGTAAGTTGGTGCAGCCACTATGCAAGATAGTATGGAAGTTTCTCAAAAAACTAAAAATAGAACTACCGTATGACCCAGCAATTCCACTCCTGAGAATATATCCAAAAATAAAATAAAATAAAAACATTAATTCGTAATGATACACGCACCCCAATGTTCATAGCAGCACTATTGGCAACAGACAAAACATGGAAACAACCTAAGTGTCTATCAACAGATGAATGGATAAAGAAGATGTGATACACACACACACACACACACACAGTGGAGTGCTACTCAGCCATAAAAAAGAATGAAATTTTGCCATTTGCAGCAACATGGATGGAGGACATGATGCTAAGAAAGACAGAGAAAAACAAATACAGTAGGATATCACTCATATGTGGAATCTATAAAATATAACAAACTAGTGAAAATAACAACACAAAAAGAAGCAAACTCGCAGACAGAGAACAAACTAGTGGTTACCAGTGGGGAGGGAGGAGGAATATAGGGGTGTGGGAGAGGGAGGTACAAACTATTGGGTGTAAGATAGGCTACAAAGATGTATTGTACAACATGGGAGATAGAGCCAAAATTTTGTAATAACTGCAAGTGGAGTGTAACCTTTTAAAATTGTATAAAAAGTAAATTTTTTTAAAGGCAAAAAGACTTTAATATGGCAAAAAAAAAAAAAATCTGAGTCATCTCAGACACCATGGGAAGTCCCAGCATTATGTGACACTTCTATTCACACTGCCTGCACATCTCCTAATCAAAACCATCTCCCACTCTTTCTCTCCCCCTGGAAACCTTTCCACAGAGCCCTCGGGAGCTCAGGCTTTCCCCAGCAAACTCCCCTTCATCCTCAACCTCTTCTCTGTACACTCCTGCCACCTTCTTCTACTAGCTAAACTGTAGCCTGTTCTTGGGGACATTGAGTCTTCCACAGCCCTCCTAAACAGAGACAATTTTGTTTCTCATAATCCTTAAGCCTCAGGATGTGAGGGTGGAGCAGGTATCCTCTTGGCTCCCCATTGCTTCTTCCAAGCAATCTCTCCTTCTTGCTCCATTAAAAAATAAATAATAACAAAAACAAAAAACAAAAAAGAATAATCCGGGCCTATTCTTTATTAGTTATTAAATATTTGAAATACTGCCCTAGACTGGGAGAACACAATTATAAGAGGCAAGAATCACAACCACCTTTAGAAAATATTTGGAAGTGTTTCACGTTTATAGAAAGCACCTCCCAGCCTTGCTTTCCTGGCCTTACCAACCTGGCCCTCTTTGGATGTATCAGTTCCTGAGGCCAAGGCACAGAAGTGACATCTGGTCTACCCACACCTCCATGCAAATCTCACACACAACCAGAAACAGTTGTCAGCAGGCACGCCCCACAGGCCAAACAAAAATGCACACAGTAACAGGCACACATTTCCTTTCCCTTTCCATGTCTCACCTCTTTTTCACTTTATCTCATCGTTTTTGCTGTCGGGTTTATTACTTTGGAATGCCCCTTGGAGGATTATTCAGGAGTAAAATTACCACATTTAACTCAATGCATTGCTCTCAGAAGCAAGTTTTATTTCCTGTACTTGAATCTGGACAGTAATGCTTCTCTTTCCCCCAGCCCTCCATTCCTGCCTCCCCTTGTGTCTCCGTAGTTAAGAGAGCTAACACATTTATAACATTCCACATCATTTATGGAGACTTGGCTTAGAGCTTGCCTCGAGAGAAACAGAGAGATTTCTACACACACTTTATTCCACACATTCACAGAGGAAAAGACAGTGAACTAGTTATGCTCAGGTGGTTTTCTTCAAGTTTTTAGGGGGTTGTTCTCCCAGGCTGAGTGATTCAAAGAATAAGGTACAAGTTCTTTGATTCCATAACATTTTCAACAACTCCATTCTGTACAAGAGAACTTTCCCTGCAGTGTAGCAAACCAAGGGAAGCACTGGACTTTGAACCACAAGGATACATGTGCTCCTCTCCACCCATTCCAATAAGACTTTCACCCCCAGGTCACCAATGGCTTGTCAGGGTCACCAGCGCCTGCATCTGGCCAAATCCAACAATGGATTTTAGTTCTCATCTTACTCAGTATCTCAGCAGCAAGCGACACAGTCAAGCCTTCTCTTCATGAAACACTTTTTCCCTTGGTTTCTGGGCCACCCATTTTGTTTCCCTTCTCCCAATATGTCTCTTCCCTCTCTCCTTTGCTGGGTTCTCTTCTTCCTGACCCTTGCGTGTTGGGATACCCCACAACTCAATCCCAGCCTTTCTGTCTCCTCTATGTGATCTCATCCAGTCCCAAGGCTTCAAAGGCAGCCTATATACTGATGACTCGCAAATTTTATTTTCAAACCCAACATGTTTCTTATTAGGAATCTCAAACCCAACATGTCCAAAATGGCATTCCTAATTTTTCCCCTTAAACCTACCCCTCTTTCAGTCTACTCCAAGCCAGCAAATGATACCACCATTCCCCAAGGTGTTCAGACGAAAACCCTGGCATCTTTCTTAACTCTTCATTCATTCCTACTTAGTTTCCTACATTTACTCATCAACAAATCCTCCCACCTCTATTCCAAATCTGACCTCTTTTTACCACCTTGACTGCTACCACTCTAGCTATCTTCATTTTTGCCTTGATTATTTCAAGAGCCTCCTGGGGTAGATTGCACCATGGTTTCTAAGCATTCACTGCTCCTCTTGGTGGAGGATTATACTTCCCCACCCCCACTGATGCCAGGGTTAGTCACATGACTTCATTCAGTCAAGGAAGTGTGAAGGAAGCGACGTGTGTCGCTTTCAGGCAGAAGAGTTCAGAATCTGCATGTGAGTCTCCATGGTCCTTTTGGTTTCTGCCATGAGACCAACAATGTTCCAGATACAACCACTCCATCAACCCATATTCTAGAGTGGAGACGATGTGGGGGAGAGCTGCCAAACGTGAAGCATTGTTACCGTGGCATCGCTCGGCCCGTCCTGACTAATACACTTACCAACTTGACTCCCTAGTTCCATGTCACTGCCCTCCCCCACCACTTAGCCAGTAAACTCTCCACATAGTAGACAGAGGGACATTTTGAGATCACGTCATATCCCCACTCAAAATCCTCCAAAGGCTTCCCACTTAACTGAGACTAAAATCCAGCCTCCTCCCTGTGTTCTATAAGCCCCTTCTGTTGAGTCCCTGCCCATCACTCTGACAGCATCTCTTGCCCATCTTCCTCTTGCTCACTCCTCTCTCTCCACACCGGCTGTGATGGTTGATTTTATGTGTCAACTTGAATATTTCACAGGATGCCCAGATATTTGGCTAAACGTTAATTCTGGGTGTATTTCTGAAGGTGTTTTCAGATTAGCATTTAAAACAGTTGACTGGGTAAAGTAGATTTTCCTTCCCAATGTGCGTGGGCCTCGTCCAATTGATTCAAGACTGAATGGAACAAAGAAAAGGTGGGAGAAGGGAGAATTTGTCCTTCTCTCCCTGACTGATTGAACTGGGACATGGGTCACCTGCTCTCGGACTGGGATTTACACCATTTGCTCTCTTGAGTCTCAGGCCTTTGGACTCAGACTGAATTACACATAGGCTTTCCTGGGTCTCCAGCTTACAGACAGCAGATTGTGGGACATCTCAGCCCCCAAAATCAAAACACTGGTTCTATTTCTCTGGAGAACCTTGACTAACACATTTTCATTGCTGCTGTTTCTTGAATATGCCAAAAATCTATCCACTCTAAGAAAAGTCACAGACGTGCTGACAGCAGAATTTCCTTGAAGAATCAAACCAACCAAACCACCTTACACCTTACAAATCACCTTAGTGAAGTCCACAGCTAACAGGTTCCACCCTCACCCACAGACCTTCTAGTTAGCTTTTAGGTGTCCCATTTTAAAATGTGAGCATTAGCCAATGATCACCAGACCTCCAAGGAAATTCTCTAACTTTAAAAATAGAGGCCAAAATATTAAGGGGGGGGGGGGGAACTTGTAGAAGACTGTACAGGAAGATAAAAAATTAAAAGGAAACTACTGCTAACATTCTCAGAGAAGTAGGTAAAGTTATTGTATTTATTAAATAAAAATAATATTCTATCCAAAAGAAAACAATTATAGACCAAAAGAGAGTTCTTAGAAAGTCAAACTAAATGTTGGCCAAAATGAGAATTTTAATAGAAGGGTTAGAAGATAAAGTTAGGGAAATCTCCTAGAAAGCAGAGTAAAGAGTCAAAGAGATAGAGATAGGATAGAAAAGAAACTTTAGAAGTTCATCATCTGAATACATAAAGTTTCAGAAAAAGAGAACATGGAAAATGGAAGAGAGGAAAACACCAGAAGTAATTTAAGAAATTCCCCAATACTGAAGGGCATCAGTCTCTAGACTGAGAAGGCATGTTAAATACCCAGTTCAGTAGATAAAAACAAGCCCATACTAAAATTTATCATCATGAATTTTCAAAATAATGGGGACAAAAAAAAAATCTTAAGCTTCCAAAAAAGTGAAAAAGGTTACTCAAAAACTCAGGATAATCTCAATAACCACATTAGAAGCAAAAAGATACTGGAGCAATGACTTCAGAGTTCTGTAGAAAAATCCTTTCCAGCCTAGAATCCCCTACCCGTCAAAGTTATCAATTAAATGTCAGGGTGGAATACAAACATTTCAGACAGGATAGGTCTCAAAACATTTACCTCTCATAACACCCTTTCTCCAGAAGCTGCTAGAGACGTTGCTCATCCTAAATTAGGAAGGAAACCAAGAGAGAAGACACAGGCCTGGGAAATATGAGCATCAGTCCAAGAAAAAGCCAAGAGAATCTCAGGGATGAAGATGAAGGGAGATCCAAGAAGGACAGCTGTGCACTCAGCCTGGAAAGAAAATAGTCCAGATTGGAACAGCTCAGAAGGGCACAGGAGAGAAAGCCAAAACGATGGCCCTGTTGCAATATCTGATGTGAGTGAATATATTGAAGGGAGATTTAAACAACTGAGGGGAGAGTTTGGGATGAATTCGTGATATAAAGCAAAACAAAAGGCAGAAAAAACAACATAACTATTAACTCCAGGAAAACCTAAAGGTCATACAAGAAAATTAAAATAATCGTATTTCAACTGTGAAGTCTGTAAAGAGACAGGATGATACACACACTAAATATGGAATATTAACCTAAGCAAAATTATGAAATAACAATAGTGAGATAATGGGAGATTAGGGGGCTCAGGAATTTTGCATGATGGAACGAGGTAGCGGGTGACAGAGAGCTAAAATAGTGAGAGGCTTATAAGTAATGCCTAAAGCTGGAAGAAGAAAAGAAAAGATCACTATAAGCATATTAAAGAGATAAGGAGGTAATCAAATAACCAGCTAAAAGGGTTGGACATGTTGATTCTAGAAAGCAGGAAAATAATGCAGCAAGGCGGAGGCTGCTTTTTTTAATGTGCCTTGTGAAATTATTTGACCCCTCTTATGGACTGAATGTTTGTGTCTCTCCAAAATGCGTATGTTGAACTTTAATCTTCAAGGTCATGGTACTTGGAGGTGGGGCCTTTGAAAAGTAATTTGGTTTAGATCAGGTCATGAGGGTGAACCCTCAGTTTCCTTTAAAACGGAAGAAGACTAGACCTCTCTCTCTCTCTCTCTCTCTCTCTCTCTCTCTCTCTCTCTCTCTCTCTCTCTCTCGCTCTCTCTCTCTTTCTCTCTTTCCTACCTGCTTGCTCATTTTTGTCCTTATCACTTGTTTGTCCTTCTGGGACTTTGCAAAGTAACCAAGAGCTGGTTTTTAGGAACATCCTCTGGTTCTCTCTCTTGCTCTCTCCCCGTCTTCACCATGGGAGAACACAGCAAGAAGCCAAGCCAGAAAGGAGCCATCACCAGGAAACTTTCAAATCTGCCAGCACCTTGATCTTGGACTTCCCGGCCTCCAGAACTATGAGAAATAAAATGTCTGTTGTTAAGCCACCCAGCCTATAGTATTTTGTTATGGCAGCCCAAACAGATTAAGACAACACCTAAAATTATGTGTATAAAACTTTGATGAAAATGAAAACCAAATTTTGAAATGATCACGCATCAACAATAAATTCAAATGACGACTTTAATTTGGCTTCCCTCATTGTGTGCACACAGAGACACATAGCACCATTTGGGCAATACATTTTGCAAAGCATCTAAATGCATGAAAATATTTCAAGGAAGTGTTAATCATGGCCTGGGCCAATCTGTCTTTTGTAAATAGTTCTAAGGGAAGTATACTAATTAGAGCTAGGATAGGCAAATGATACAGCAAGCCATCAATCAACAGCCTTTGCTGCTCATCTATTGAATATATAGCAACAGACATTCAACCTTCTGTGGGATAAACAACCAAAAGTGTAAGATATAGTTTCTGGCACTAAAGATCTTAAGAAAGACATGGGGCAGAAATTTCTGTCAAGTTAAACAACCAATTTATAAATAATATTTCATCAAAAAGTAAAAAGATGTCACAAGATAACACAGGACTTTTACTAAATAAATACCGCAAACTGCAGAAGTGTTATTGTTTAGAAGAAAGAAAAATGATGCAGAGAAGGGATCTCAGAGGAAAGAGTTGAGAATTAGGTCTTGAAAGATGGGCTGCACTCAAATGGATGGGGAGACGAAGGAATTCAAAATGTGGATCCAGGAAAGCAGGATGTGGTCTTGGCAGCATGAAGAAATTTCCGAGTCTGGAGCCAAGGCATTTGAATGAGAGTCTGCTAACGAAAGTGCAGAGGCAAAGTTTTAGCCTCTGGCTGGAGGAAAACCACTTCTTCAGAAAAAAATAATTCCGTCACCCACAGTGAGGCCAAGAATCCAATCAGGTGTTCTGCTAGGATGTGTATCCATCTTTTTATGTGATGAAAAAAACAAACCCAGGGATGGTTTCTGATCAATGTTACAGACCCAAATTCCATGTTAACAGCAATTACGTCTTAGCAAAATCATTAATTAGGGCACTGCCTTGATTTTATTGCGAATAATAAAAATATGTTTGCAGACTCCTGTACTTTGATAAAAGCATCTGGGTGTGATTTATTGGGGAGACTTTTCTCCAAGGGAATATACATATGTAAGCCTTACATTTACATGAAGTTCAGACACATTACCTCTTCAATGGCTGAAATAAAGTGACTTCAGTTCAGACAAGTAAATAGGAGAGACATGTACATTAGCAAAAACTCAATGTTCTGACATTTACGTAGCACTTAGATCCCACAATGAAAAATATCTAGATCCCTGGAAGTCAGAAGGCTTTTCCTTACTTAGCTATCATCAGACAAACCTACATACACAGTAGTCACTCAAAAAGAAACTTCTGATTGTATTTGTAAGTAATTAAGGGAGATCTGGGGACAGATAGAAGGCAGAAGCCACCTCAGGAGGCAAGGCCGGGACCAGCTGACATCCAGTTCCAGAAGAGCAGGTAGCTGTACCCACCAGTACCCAGAAGAGGGCAGGCAAGAACCACTAAGGGGGACTCTTCCACAGAAGGTCACCCAGTTGGCACCAGTCAGGAGAAAGCATCCTCTCCACCTGCACAAAGAAGGCCAGGACTGAACGGTGAAGGAGACGGAAAAGGGAAGAAGCACTGATGGGTCACCTGCACCAAAGGCAACTGAGACACATGAAGCACCAGGCCAAGAAGGATCGCGGACAAGCCAGAGGATGGAAAATAAAGACACAAAGCAGCCAGGAGTCAAAAGGACCTAGGCTCAGCAACGCAGCAGCTCTGATCACGCCACTCCCCTGCTCAAAATCCTTCAATAGCTCCCTATCTCCATAGCACCACCCAAGCTCCTTAGCCTGACATTCAAGGCCCTACAACAACCCAGCCATAATCCACCTTGAGCATCTTAGGCTTTACTGTTGTTTTTTTTTTAATCACACACCCAAGATTCCAACCAAACCAAAGGTGACTTCTCTCCTCTCTGTCTTTGTTCCTGCTGTCCCTTCATTCATTCATCTAAGCACAAACACAGTGTGGCCTCTACATGCTAGTAATGGGAAGGAGGTATACAGGATCGATAAGATGGAATGCCCACCTTTGAGGAGCTACCAGGAGGAGACAGACAGCAAGACACAGTGGCATGTGCTATACTGAGGGTAAGCAAGGGAGTTAATGGGGTGGAAAGAGAAGTGGCTAATCAGGCTATCAGAGAAGGCTTCCCGGAGGCAGTGACAATCCCCCTGAAATGACTTTTTCTCTCCTCCCCACATGTTTAAACTTTTAGCGTCTCCTGGAGAGCCATCTATTGTTTTCATCTGACTGCCAACCTTTCCCCCCTCTTGGAAAAAGTACTCCCTCCTCCTTTGGAAACTGCTCCCTACTCCCCCTTCCCGGTGGGTATAGGTGACACAGGCCTGGCCAATCATATTACCCCTTCTCTTTGTCCATGGTAACTGGTTCAAAGAGCATCCTCCAAACCAATCAAATCTCTTCTCTGGAGTTTTTTGCCCTCCCATTGGAGTCAGAGGCCTAGCTCCCTCTTTCCCAAGATTGGAAGCTATCAGCATGAATCCAAAGCTGCTGGTGCCAAGTCCCTTACCCCCTTTGAGGATTCTGAGAGGATAAACTGGAGAGAAAGAGGCAGAGAAATGTGACACGATGCAAATCTCAGAACGCAGTTACGCTGACTCACGGCCAGGCCTATATTTAACTGCATGTAACAAGAGCCCAGCTCTGGGACTTAACCAAAGAGGAGTTTATTTTTCTCAGGTAACAAGTGGTCAAAAGGCCAGAAGGCAAGATCTGAAATCCTGGCTCCGTGACAACAGCTAAGACCAACATCCTCCCACCCTCTTGCCCCACCATTCTCATCACCTCTCCTTCTCACCTCTTATGCTGCCTCTCTGGGTATCATATCCACATACCAGAGAAGGACAAAAAGCATATGCCAGCTAAGTGTATCCTCTTTTGTCAGGACTCCCACAAGTCCCATCCTGTATACGTCTGCTTACATTTCAATGTTAAAAAAGGGTCTTGTGCCCCCTCCCCCAACACCTAGCTGCAAGGGAGTCTGGAGAGCTGTTTTTAGTTGGGCACAATGAGAAGATAAAAGGGATGCATATTGGGAAGGCAATGGGCAGTGTCTGCCACACTCCTAATTTGCCTTGTTGATCTATATAAGTCCACATATCCTCCTTTTTTGCTTAAGCCACTTTGAGGTAGATGTTTGCAACTTTCAAGAAAAAAAGCCATGACCGATACACCTGCCAAATGCCACCACCAACACCCAATCCAACTCCATCAGAATAATCCTGCCTTCAATTTCTGGGAATAATGGGTGCTTTTTCCACTGCAGCCTGAGGTAGGGCAATCACAGGGACTGAGTTAATCCCGCAGGCAGCCCAGGCAGACAGGTGGCCCCTGCCAGCATGATTGCTGGACTCTACCTACTAAAGAACATCTGTCAGATGAATGGATAAAGAAGATGTGGCACATATATACAATGGAATATTACTCAGTCATAAAAAGAAACAAAACTGAGTTATTTGTAGTGAGGTGGAAGGACCTAGAGACTGTCATACAGAGTGAAGTCAGAAAGAGAAAAAAAAATACTGTATGCTGACACATATATATGGAATCTAAAAGAAAAAAAAAAAGCGGTCATGAAGAACCTAGGGGCAGGACGGGAATAAAAACGCAGACCTACTAGAGAATGGACTTAAGGACACAGGGAGGGGGAAGGGGAAGCTGGGACAAAGTGAGAGAGTGGCATGGACATATATACACTACCAAACATAAAATAGATAGCTAGTGGGAAGCAGCCACATAGCACAGAAAGATCAGCTCAGTGCTTTGTGACCACCTCGAGGGGTGGGATAGGGAGAGTGGGAGGGAGACGCAAGAGGGAGGGGATATGGGGATATATGTATACATATCGCTGATTCACTTTGTTAAACAGCAGAAACTAACACAATATTGTAAAGCAATTATACTCCAATAAAGAGGTTAAAAAAAAAAAAAAAAGAACAGCTGTCTTTAAAGCCATCAGCACCATGAACTTCTACCTAGTCACTGTTATTGATCCCATCTGCTGAATCCGACAATGCTACCCAGGGCTTGTTGCTGGCAGGAAAGAAGGGAGAGCAGCAGCCATCCCTATTTGCCACTGAAACACGTAAATATGGTATGGTACGTCTACATGATGGGACGCTGTACAGCAATAAAAGAGAATGGGGAAATTCTGTATGTTCTGATATGAAACACCTTCCAAAAGGCATTAGTAAGGGGGAAAAAGCAAAGTGCAAAACGGTATATACAGGAGATAATCATTTGTGTTAAAAGGAAGAAAAAATAATATATGTGCAAATATTTGTACCTGCCTAAAATATCTCAGGAAGAGTATACATTTTGCAAGAAACTGGTGCTATTAGCTGCCTCCAGCGTGAGAACAGAGAACCTAGTGGATGGAAGGGAGGTGTTTTGCACACCCTTTAAACCTTTTATATCTGGACCTTGTGAAGCCTATTTGGACCTATTCAGATCTTACGAACCTATCTGAAAAAGAATAAAAATACATTTCTTGAGGTAAATACATTTGTGGTTTGTGGTGGTTTTTTGCCTGGGTTTTGTTTTTGTTTTTGTTTTGTTTTTCAAGGCAGAACAACAGGAAAGAAGAAATTGGCTGCCAGGGCTGGGAAGAAAAAAAGAAAGAAACAGAGAAAATTAGCATCCATTTAACATTACCATAGAAATAATGTCTTGATTAATGGCTGTTTTTATCATATTATTTTCAAAGCATTTACAGACATCAGTTCATTCATTCTCTCTCTCTCTCTCTCTCTCTCTCTCTCTCTCTCTCTCTTTTACAAGGTGTGGAAAAATGGATCCAGTTCCTTTCACCTCAGAGGTGATGCACGGATGCACGGCTTGAAATCTAAGTCTCCCAGGCTGGCGGGCTCCCCCATCCTGGTATCAGGCCACTGTGCCTTCACCCAGGCTGTTGCCTGTACCCAGAATCCCCTTTCTTCTCCTCCTTATGCCCAGAAGCCACTCTAACATGCCCTCTCTATTGAAAATAGCTGTTCCTTCTTTTAAACCAGGGGTTCACAAAACTTTCCTTTTAAGAGCTGAATACTGCAGTAAATATTTTAGGCTTTGAGGGTCGTCTGGTCTGTCTCCTGCAAATACTCGACTCTGCCATTAGGGGGCGAAAGCAGCCATAGACAACACAAACAAATGAGCAAGACTTGCTCCCATCCAGTTTTATCTACCAAAACAGGTGGTGGGCTGGATTTAGCCTCCGGGGCAGGTTGGTACTTTGCTGACCCCCTCCTTTGGACCCCAAGGAAACTTGCCATCAAATTTGCCATCTGCTAGCATCATGCTCTGCATTACATTATCCATTAGGGGTTTACCTTCTATCTTCCCCTAGATGCAAACTCCTTGAGGATAAGGACTGCCTTTTACATTTTTCCAAAGAAGACATACAGACGCCAACAGGCACATGACAAGATGTTCAATATCACTAACCTTGAGGGAACTGCAAATTAAAACTTCAATGAGATGCCTCTCACCTGTCAGAATGGCAGTTATCAAAAAGGCAAGAAATAAAAAGTGTTGGCAAGGATGTAGAGAAAAGGGGACCCTCATATGCTAATGGTAGGAATATAAATTGGTGCAGCTGCTATGGAAAACAGTACGGAAATTCCTTTAAAAATTAAGACGAGAACTACCATATGATCCAGCTATTCCACTTCTGGGTATATACCCAAAGAACACAAAAACATTAATTCAAAGAGGTATATGCATACCTGTGTTCATCATGGTATTATTTACAATAACCAAGATATGGAAGCAACTAAGTGTCCATCAACAGATAAATGAATAAAGAAGATGTGGTGTATTTTACACACACACACACACACACACACACACACACACACACACACACACACAATGGAATATTACTCAGCCATAAAAAAAGGTGAAATCTTCCCATTTGCAGCAACATGGATGGACCTTGAGGGTATTAGGCTTAGTGAAATAAGTCAGACAGAGAAAAACATATACTGTATGATTCCACTCATATGTAGAATATAAAAAACTAAAAACAACAACCAAATAAATGAACAAGCCAAATTAAATGAAAACAAACATGTAAATACAGAGAACAGAGTAGTAGTTACCAGATTGGTGGGGTGGCGGGGGGAATGGGTAACAGAGATCAACTGTATGGTGAGAGATGAAAGCAAAATTTTTGGTGGTGAACACACAGTAGTGTACACGGAAGTAGAAATATAATGTTGTACACATGAAACCTATTTAACATTATAAATCAACAAAAAATAAAAATAACTTTTAAAAGACTGTCTTTTAGTCCCTTTTAATCCTCACCCACTAGCCTGAATATCCACTGAATTGATCCAAAGTCACTCAACCCTTCTGCTAAGGAGAGAACCCAGCTCAAAGCTTCCTTTTCTGGGGGCAAGTTTGTCACAGCCAATTCCAGCCCCTACACCCCATGTGCCCTTCACCTGAAAAACAGTGTCCCTGTCTGCCCGGGTTCTCTGCTTCCAGACCTCCCAGAGTAAGTCAATTAGTGTACTTTCTCTAAAGGTTTGGTAGATTGCCTGGATTAAATTTTTAAAACTGTCAAATTCAAAGGCAATCTTGCCGAACCTGGCTACCACACCTCTATCTATGGCCCTCTGACCCTGCCCCTCACAAACTGCCCAGGTGGTTCGTGATTTAATAATCCTGCTTTTGTTGCTGTTAGTTTTCTGGTCCACCTTTATCAGTAGCTAAGTAACATTTATTGAGCAGCTACTATAAGCCACATGCTTTGAGCATTTTAAAAAGACAGTCAAGGATAAGATGAGACTTGTGCTTTCCATTGTATAACCTTTGGTACAGTTGGAATTATTTTTACATTTTGCCTTCAGTTTATAAATATGTTAGAAGAGACCACTGAAGGGATTTGATATGTCATTTTTGAAAATGTATATTTCACATGTGAGGTCTTTCTGCGTATGATGATTGTAGATTAATAATTGTTGTCTGACTAAGTCTAGAGAAAAACAAATAGTTCTTGTGTTGAGTTTGGAAACTACAGAGCTTTATTAAATAATCTTACCCTCACTTTCTAAGATTTCTTTCTGCACTAACGTTTCTATGCTTCCAAAGTCAAGGGCCTCTGGGTTCTGAGACTTGGAAACCCAGAGGATGCAGCCTTTCCTTGGCCCCTGCCCACCATACTCCACCAGACTCCTATCACTGCCTCCTGCACACAAAGGGCAAGTCTAGAAAAAACCTTGTTGATTGAGTCCTGTAACTCCCTCGACACTCCACCCAGCAGCAGGACTGCTGTTCCTCTGGCTCCCAGTAGGGGGAGACGCTGTTCCCTCCGTCAGCTCCAGGGACCTCCCCAGCCTCCAGCTATTCTCCAGGGTCTGTGGACCTAGGAGACTCTCCCCAGAGTTTCAATCCTCTTTGTCCCCTCAGCAGTGGCAGCACCGTCCAAACTTCCCAACGCTGCTGAAATTGCAGCAAAACGAAGACTGTATTGGGAGCTGGCACCCAAGAGCATGTTTCCCATCGTGACTGCCACCTGCCTTCAGCCCCTGAAGTCCTGAGGAAAATAAATGAAAAGCATATTTGGACACATAGAAACGATGAGTGAAGCTGCCATGACCCCTGGGAGCCCTTGGGCTTTCTTCTCAGAGTCAGTCACCAGTTCCCTAAGCTCCCACCCCGCTTTCTAGAGCCTGGGCCTGACTAGAGTCCTTGAGAAGTGACTAGTGTGATGAGTAGCTGAACGTTTTATTTTATTTTAATTCATCCAAATTTAAAGACAAATACTTGGGCTTCCCTGGTGGCGCAGTGGTTGAGAATCTGCCTGCCAATGCAGACAACACAGGTTCGAGCCCTGGTCTGGGAAAATCCCACATGCCATGGAGCAACTGGGCCCGTGAGCCACAATTACTGAGCCTGCGCGTCTGGAGCCTGTGCTCCGCAACAACAGAGGCCGCGATAAGAGGCCTGCGCACCGCGATGAAGAGTGACCCCCACTTGCCACAACTAGAGAAAGCCCATGCACAGAAATGAAGACCCAACACAGCCATAAATAAATAAATAAATACATTGTGTATTATTTTAAAAAAAAAAAATAATAATAAATAAATAAAGACAAATACTTAATTCAGTTATCGGAAAACTTCACGTTTGGAACAACGAGGGCAGATGAATCTATTTTTTCAACTGTAAATTTTATAAAATCGAAATACATATCAAGTACTTTCGATGAAAACTTAGAGTCCAGATGAGATGCACTGTAGGTATAAAATACATAATAGATTTTGAGCACTTACTACCAAAAAAGGCAAAAATATCACATTCATAATAGTTTATATTGATTACATGTGAAAATATTTTGGATATCTTGGGTTAAATAAACTATATTATTAAAGTTAATTTTACCTGTTTCTTTTTCCCGTTTTCACTTTACAGTTGACCCTTGAACAACCCGGGATGAACTGCGTGGGTCCACTGACATGCGTATTTTTAAACACTACAGAGCTACACAATCTGCGGTTGGTTAAATCCAAAGAGGTGGAACCACAGAGACAGAGATACCATGGATACAGAGGGCCAACCATAAATTAGGCTCGAATTTTCCACTGCTCAGAGGGTTGAGGCCCCTAGTCCCCCATGACGTTCAAGGGTCAACTGTATTTTTCTAGCAGACAGCACTTTTCTAGACCCTCTCCCGATTTCCCTTTGCGTTGGAAACTGGCCAGAAACTCCAGCCACCCCAGGCAGCGTTGCCCTCCTGGCGTTAACAGGGCTGTATCCTCAGAAGAAACCGCTCAGCCTGGTGAAAGAGGACAGAGGGAGCATCACCAGGTAGAACTGGGTCTGACCTCCCATGGGAAAGCCAGCCCCACGCCAGTACCCTCCCCATACCTACCCCAGGGACGGGATCCCTAAAGGCCCACAGTGGACCCTCTCCTGGAGACCCCGGGGATGATAAACACTGGGGTCCCGGCCCTTTAGGACCACATGGCTTTGTGTGCAGGGTTTCCACAGTCAAGGATAAGAGCAGTGGTACATGCAGGGGCACCTAACTCAGCCCGGGGCGAGCAGGGAACTCTCCCCAGATGAGGTGGCGTGGGGGCGAAGTTAGAGGAGACTCAGACCTCTCTCCTGCTGGCCTGTATGGTGGCTCTGCTAAACCAGATGTATGAACTTGGGCACGATTGCCCCTCTCCAAGGCTTTGTTTCCGTCTTGTAAAATAAGGCGGTTCAAACAGACTCTGCGTAAAAATGCAGTTATTCAATACAACTGTTCTTTTCTCTACATAGTATTGGCAGAGAACCGGGGCTCCAATCAGGCCCAAGGCCAGGCCTTTACTTTTCTCCAAGAGCTAACTCAGGAGTTCATTTCCATGCCCAGCGCCCAAGCCCAGGTCTGCTTGAAACGCAGGCCAAACGCTCATACAAAGATACACGGAAGGGAGGCTGACTGGGACGAGAGTGCCAGCCCCCCCATCAGCAGGACCAACGCTGGGAGTTCAGCTTTCTGTGGCCGCTCTCCTTGCCTCTGGGGAACACTGCCTTCCAGGAGGCTCCGAGTTGGAAACACACAAGATGGATTTGGGCACAGATCCCCAACACAGATGCCAGCAGGATTGGAATATCCTGCAAAGGGCTTTCCAGGCTTCTGGTGCCTGAGAAAGACCTGAGAAGCCAGAAGGAGGGGTGGGGAGAGCCTGGTAGTCGAAACCCAGAAACCCCGCTCTAATCCTGACTCAGCCAGCAACGAACTCAGTGCCTTGGAAATAACAATAACAACAACAACAACAATAATAATTTGTGTGTGTTTCCCTCCGGGTGCCAGAGCAAAACAGGCGTGTAGATCAAGTGAGGGTGAGAGACGACATGTGTACCTCCAGCTACAGAGATCGGGAATGACTTCCTAGCAGGGCAGCATCTGGGGGAACAAGGAAGCCCGGATCCTGGGAGGAGAGGCTGCAGAGGCTGAAACTGAGGCGCGCCTCCTCTTTCTGTTCTGTTCAGTTCATACGTTCTTCCTGCCGGGGACTTTCTGCAGCAGTGGGCTAACTCTTTTCTATTCTGAGACATAAAGTTAGTTCCGAACTTTAATGCTTGATTATTTACACTTCCTGTTACTACATTGATCACTCTCAAGAACGTGTGCGATGGTTTACGACTATGATGCTTTGTGAGTGCCTGGTCCCTTCAACACGACAGCGAATTTGTTTGATACTTTCTTTTGTTCCCTGCCAGCCCGCCATACGATCTCTGGATCGGAAGGAACCCTGAAGATTATTCTAGCCAGACCCCCGTCCTCCTCTCTCCCCCAGACACCTCTGCAAGACTGGTGTGCGTGCCGTCTGCCTCTTTATTGCACGCAAAACAGGATGTTAAAAACGGGTTCTTTCTGTTTCGATATCGGCTGATACCCCAAGACAATAAGAGCCGGCCGCTTCCTGTTTCAAAGGGAGGGTAAGACCATCAAGACTTGGGGAGAACATAGTCAGGTTTTAAGAGCCCAAACCCTCCACCTCCGGAAGCTTGAAGAATTTGGAGAGGCAGAGAGAGGGCTTGTTGTCAGATGAGGATTTGGGGAGAGAGGTGTCAAGTCTAGACATCCATGCTCCCCATTGGGGAGGGGCTCCGTCATCTCACTGAAAGTCGAGGCAAAGGGCCTGCAGTGACCTCTTGGAAGGCTGGATGCATGTTCCTAGAACATGAGGGACTTGGTAGACTGGTGTCTGACCTCACCCTGAGAAATCTAAAGGGCCGTGGCCGGCTAGCTGCTCTGACGGCAGAGTGAGGAGAGGTTGTGCTGGTGGCCTGCTCTCCCCAAGTTGTCATGGCCACGGATGTAAGAAAGTTTTCTGTGAACCAGAGCTGGCCCCTCAGGAGGTGTGCCGCCAGATGTTGGGAGCTGAACTAGTCACGTAGGAACCAAGAGAAGACACACAACTCCCAGTCAAGCAAACTGCAGGTGCCCAACAGGAACAGAGAGGGACTGGTTGCAAAGAACCCAGGAAGGAACATTCGAGATCAATCAACTGTCAGACCCCAAGGGCTAGAACAACACCAATCCAGTCAGTCTTTTCCAGCCCCTTTCCTCCTCTCTCCCCCTTCCCAATTCTGGAGGAAGCTCAGGGGAGATGGGAGGAAAACAGAAGCGCCAAGTGAAGAAAAAGAGACACAACAGCCCACACCCCTTCTCACTCCGGGGGCCAGCTGAGCTGGGGGGACGGAAACTGTCATCGAAGATTGAGGGGTTGAATCTTTACACTGGAGTGGACCTATTAATTACTAAATAGAGCCTAGGTTTTTGTGAAAGAAGTAACTGGATGACTGTTTCACAGATAAGAGTGACAAAGTGAAAAGAAGTCCAGTTTTATCAAAGAGCAAGGTAATAACTACAGAAAAGCTTGACAGGACAGTGGGAGACTAAGGATACAATTCATTTCCACTGCATCCTATGAGTCCCTACTAGTCCACTATGATAGTGACATGCATACACATTTTCAGAAATCGGGATCATACTCTATATGGCATTCCAATCTTCTTTTCTCAAAGAATAATATATTATGAAGTTTTTCCCCTGGAAGAAAATACTCATCTACAAGTTGAACATTCCACCATATGGACACGCCGTCATTTATTTATCCAATATCTATCCAATGTTTGCTCTTGCAAATCACTCTAAAATCAAATATACTATGCATAAATCTTTGTATACATATTTGATTCCTTGCTAAGGATAAATTCCAAGAGTGGAATTGCTAGATTAATGGGTAGGAATTTTCAAGATTTTTTCTCTTGCTCATCAAAGAGGCATGGGGTCTAGAAACATATTTTTAGGAAGTGAACTGAGCTGTCCAGACCAGCCCTGCAGCGGCTGAGAATTTCGTACAATTGAAATAGCTTCTCTCATGTGAGAGAAGCTACTATTGAGGAGGTTCTTCCCATGCACAGGTTTTAAGGGGAGTGAGCATCACACCTGAACAAGCCCACTATAAAACATAGAGTGAGAGAGAGAAACTCTTTACATAACTCTTGTATAGCGCCTACGTTCCTGAGTCCCTCACAGGATTGATTTCTTGGGGAGGCAGTAGGAAGCATGGTCCACAGCACTGATTCTGGAGTTAGACAGGTCAGCCTTGCCTCTTCCACGTCCTAAATGTGTTCTTGAAGCAAGTGGAACTTCACTGCTGTATCCTGTTTCCTCATTTGTTAACTCTCTGTTATGGCTGTACTGTGTCCCCCAAAACTCATATGTTGAAGTCTAAACCCTCAGTGCCTCAGAATGTGACGGTATGTGGAGCATTAGTTTTTGAAGAGGTAATGACGTTAAAATCAGGTCATTAGAGTGGGCCCTCATCCCATATGACCACAGTCCTTATAAGAAGAGAAGCTTAGGATACAGACACAGGAAGAGGAAGGACCATCTGAGCAGACGCCATCTCCAAGCCAAGGGGAGAGGTCTTAGAAGAAACCAACCCTGCTGACACCATGATAGACTTCCAGCCTCCAGAAGTGTGAGAAAATAAATTTATGTTGTGTAAGCCACTCTAGTCTGTGGTACTTTGTGATGGCAGCCCTAGCTAACAAATACCCTTTCCAAATTAGATTAATTCCTGAAGGTTCTTAACAAAATGTCTGGAATTCAGTAATTGCTTGATAAATGGTGTCATTTGTTGTCATTTTCTGTGCTTATCTTTAAAAGAAAAACTGAAGCCAGGTCAGCTAAATCAGTGGTTCTTAGTTGGGCGTGATTTTTGCCACCCAAGAGATATTTGGCAGTGTCTGGAGATATCTTTGGTTGTCACAAATTAGGGGGAAGGGTGCCACCAGAATCTAGTGCTTAGGGATGCTTCTAAACTATGCACAGAACAGCCCCCACACACAGAACAAAATATCAGCATTGCGGAGGCTGAGAAGCCCTGAGCTAAACCAACACTGGCATTCACCTGAGAGCCAGCGCTCGCATCCCAATGAGCCCCACATCCTTGTTTTGTAATATGCCACTTTTGTGAGGCATTTCCCTCCCACTAACTCCAAGGCCAGCTGGCATACCAACAGATAGGCTTGGCCATGCCCCCTGTCTAGCACTCACAGTGTGAAATGATAGAGAGGAATCTAACTACCAGGTGTATTAGTAGGCTTTTGCTACAATAATGCTGCCTAATGAACAATTACAAATCTGTGAGGCAAACAAAATAAGCATTTACTTGCTTCCCATGGCTTTGAGGGATGGCTGGAAGAGTTAGCGTCAAGCTGTGCGTCAAGCTCAGGTCTGCCCCATGCATTTTATTCTGGAGCCTGGGCTGAAGGAACACCAAGAAATGGGCATGTTCTTCCCATGATGGAAGATCCCAGTGGGACAAGCAGAAACAATGATGTCTCCTAAGGCTCAGAACTGACACACGGTCACTTCAGCCCACATTTCAGGGCCCCAAACCCATTTGTGGCTCTCTGTTAGCTAGAGGATAGAGTCTAAATGCCTTAGACTGCCTTCAATCCTGTTTTGGAACCAAATAGACTATAACAGATAAACATCTGTTTAAGTCTTTAGCAGAACACAAAAGGGCCTCACTTTCCATCTCTGCCGTCTCTTCAGCTCTACTGTGGCTGGACTTGCAGTTCCCAAATGAGTCCTTCATACTATTTCACACCAACAGGACTCTGCAGATGCTGCCACCCTCAAATGTCTTTTCCCCATCTGCTCTTGAAGAATTCCTCTCATTCTCTAAGTCCCAGTTCACGTGTCTCCTTTTCTGCAAAGCTCCCCAACCCAACCAGAACTAAATTTTTGCTTTAGCTATCACTGTAAAGAGAAAATGATCTGTAAGATCACTTCTCATATGCCATTGCCCTTATCTCTGAACAATTAAGGAGCACTCTGAGGACAAAAACAGTGTCCTATTCATGCTCAGGTCCCCAGTACCTAAGTACTAATATTTGTTGAATTATTGAGTCAGTAAATGAATGAATGATTCAGTAAATAAATGACTTAATTTTGTGTTCCATTTCAGGTATGTATATACTTCTCCTTAGTTTACTCACACAGCTAGTTGCCTCCCAAAAGCCATTCTCCCCTTCTTCCTTATGAACTAATAAAGCCTAAATTTTAAACTGAGAACATTATCATTCATTTCTCAACCTTCTTTGCAGCAAGGTGTGCCCATGAAATTAAGTTCTAGATAATAATATATAAGCAGAAATGTTGTATGAAACATTCTGAGTGGCATCTTAACAGAGACAGGACAGACCCCTTCCATTCCTCCTTCCCGCTGCCTAGAATCCAGATATAATGGCAAAAGCTTTAGCAGCCATCTTGGACCATGAGGATGGTAGGTGCACATGACAGAGCAGAAAGATAGAAAGCTTGTAGGTCTCTAATTCATGGAGCTTCCTTAGCAGCCCCACACTACTTACCTCCAAAATTACATTACATGAGACAATAAACCCTTGTGTTTTAGCAACTGTATTTGAGCCTCTTTTTTACAAACAAACAATTCTAAAGTGTACTTCAAGGTCTCCCTGAGTCCTCACTAGGTGAACACATCTTCCTCTCAATGTGCTATACATTCACTTTCCTATCAGTGGTTTTGTCATTCCCTACACAGTCTTCTAAGGATGGGAGGGGACCCCAAATAGCGAAATAATCTTGAGAAAGAAGAATGGAGCTGGAGGAATATGCTCCCTGACTTCAGATTATACTACAAAGCTACAATAGTCAAAACAGTATGGTACTGGCACAAAAAAACAGATATATAGAGCGATGGAACAGGATAGAAAGGACAAATATAGGGGGGACCTTCAAGATGGCAGAGGATTAAGCCATGGAGATCACCTTCCTCCCCACAAATACGTCAAAAATACATCTACATGTGGAACAACTCCTACGGAACACCTACTGAATGCTGGCAGAAGAACTCAGACTTCCCAAAAGGGAACAGACGCCCTCAGATGACCTATATACAGGGCGGGGCCAAATCTAAAGCTGAACCCCAGGATCTGTGCAAACAAAGAAGAGAAAGGGAAATTTCTCCCAGCAGCCTCAGGACCAGAGGATTAAATCTCCACAATCAACTTGATGTAGCCTGTATCTGTGGAATACCTGAACAGACAGTGAATCATCCCAAAATTGAGGCGGTGGACTTTGGGAGCAACTGTAGGCTTGGGGTTTGCTTTCTGCATCTAATTTGTTTCTGGTTTTATGTTTATCTTAGTTTACTATTTAGAGCTTATTATCATTGGTAGATTTGTTTATTGATTTGGTTACTCTCTTCCTTTTACATGTGTGTGTGTGTGTGTGTGTGTGTGTGTGTGTTTTCCTTTTTATCTTTTTGTGAGTGTGTATGTGTATGCGTCTTTGTGTGATTTTGTCTGTATAGCTTTGCTTTTACCATTTGTCCTAGGGTTCTGTCTGTGCGTTTGTTTTGGGGGGTTTTGGGGGGTTTGTTTTTTTTTTAGTATAGTTTTTGGCTCTTGTTATCATTGGTGGATTTGTTCATTGGTTTCATTGCTCTATTCTTTCTTTCTTTTTTTAATTACTTTTTTATTTTTAATAAAATATTTTTTAAATTTTTTATTTTAATAACTTTATTTTATTATTTCTTTTCTTTTTCCTCCCTTTTCTTCTGAGCCATGTGGCTGACAGGGTCTTCATGCTGCAGCCAGGTATCAGGCCTGAGCATCTTAGGTGGGAGAGCCAAGTTCAGGACATTGGTCCACCAGAGACCTCCTGGCCACACGTAACATCAAACGGTGAAAGCTCTCCCAGAGATCTCCATCTCAACGCTAAGACCCAGCTCCACTCAAAAACCAGCAAGCAACAGTGCTGGACAACCCATGCCAAACAACTAGCAAGACAGGAACACAACTCCACCCATTAGCAGAGAGGCTGCTTAAAGTCATAATAAGTTCACAGACACTCCAAAACACACCACTGGATGTGGTCCTCCCCACCAGAAAGACAAGATTCAGCCTCATCCACCAGAACACAGGCGCCAGTCCCCTCCACCAGGAAGCCTACACAACCCACTGAACCAATCTTACCCACTGGGGGCAGACACCAAAAACAATGGGAACTACAAACCTGCAGCCTGTGAAAAGGAGACCTCAAAGGCAGTAAGTTAAGCAAAATGAGAAGACAGAGAAATACACAGAAGGTGAAGGAGCAAAGTAAAAACCCACCAGACCAAACAAATGAAGAGGAAATAGGCAGTCTACCTGAAAAAGAATTCAGAGTAATGATAGTAAAGATGATCCAAAATCTTGGAGATACAATGGAGAAAATACAAGAAATGTTTAATAAGTACCAAGAAGAACTAAAGAGCAAACAAGCAATGATGAACAACATAAAATGAAATTTAAAATTCTCTAGAAGGGATCAATAGCAGAATAACTGAGGCAGAAGAACAATAAGTGACTTGGAAGATAAAATATTGGAAATAAGTAACACAGAGCAGAATAAAGAAAAAAGAATTGAGGACAGTCTCAGAGACAACTGCGACAACATTAAATGTACCAACATTGGAATTATAGGGGTCCCAGAAGAAGAAGAGAAAAAGAAAGGGTCTGAGAAAATATTTGAAGAGATTATAGTTGAAAACTTCCCTAACATGGGAAAGGAAATAAGTCAGTCAAGTCCAGGAAGCTCAGACACTCCCACACAGGATAAATCCAAGGAGAAGAATGCCAAGACACATATTAATCAAACTATCAACAATTAAATACAAAGAAAAAATATTAAAAGCAGCAAGGGAAAAGAAACAAATAACATACAAGGGAATCCCCATTAGGTTAACAGATGGTTTCTCAGCAGAAACTCTACAAGCCAGAAGGGTGTGGCAGGACATATTTAAAGTGATGAAAGGGAAAAACTTACAACCAAGATTACTCTACCCAGCAAGGATCCCATTCAGATTCTACAGAGAAATTAAAACCTTTACAGAGAAGCAAAAGCTAAGAGAATTCAGCACCACCAAACCAGCTTTACAACAAATGCTAAGGAACTTCTCTAGACAGGAAACACAAGAGAAGGAAAAAAACCTACAATAACAAACCAAAAACAATTAAGAAAATGGTAATAGAAACATACATATCGATAATTACCTTGAATGTAAATGGATTCAACGCTCCAACCAAAAGACACAGACTGACTGAATAGATACAGAAACAAGACCCATATATATGCTGTCTGCAAGAGACCCACTTCAGACGTAGGGACACATACAGATTGAAAGTGAGGGGATGGCAAAAGACATTCCATGCAAATGGAAATCATAAGAAAGCTGGAGTAGCAATTCTCGTATCAGACAAAACAGGCTTTAAAATAAAGACTATTACAAGAGACAAAGAAGGACACGACATAATGATCATGGGATCAATCCAAGAAGAAGATATAACTATTGTAAATACTTATGCACCCAACATAGGAGCACCTCAATACATAAGGCAAATGTTAACAGCCATAAAAAGGGAAATCAACAGTAACATAATCATTGTAGTGGACTTTAACACCCCATTTTCACCAATGGACAGATCATCCAAAACGAAAATAAATAAGGAAACACAAGCTTTAAATGATACATTAAACAAGATGGACTTAATTTATATTTATAGGACATTCCATCCAAAACAACAGAATACACTTTCTTCTTACGTGATCATGGAACATTCTCCGGGATAGATCATATCCTGGGTCACAAATCAAGCCTTGATAAATTTAAGAAAATTGAAATCGTATCAAGCATCTTTTCCAACCACGATGCTATGAGACTAGATATCAATTACAGGAAAACAATCTGTAAAAAATACAAATGCATGGAGGCTAAACAATACACTACTAAATAACAAAGACATCACTGAAGAAATCAAAGAGGGAATCAAAAAATACCTAGAAACAAATGATAATGAAAACATGATGACCCAAAACTTATGGGATGCAGCAAAAGCAGTTCTAAGAGGGAAGTTTATAGCAATACAATCCTACCTCAAGAAAAAGAAACATCTCAAATAAACAACCTAACCTTACACCTAAAGCAATTAGAGAAAGAAGAACAGAAAAACCCCAAAGTTAGCAGAAGAAAAGAAATCATAAAGATCAGATCTGAAAAAATGAAATAGAAATGAAGGAAATGATTACAAAGATCAATAAAACTAAAAGCTTGTTCTTTGAGAAGGTAAACAAAATTGATAAACCATTAGCCAAACTCATCAAGAAAAAAAGGAAGAAGACTCAGATCAACAGAATTAGAAATGAAAAAGGAGAAGTAACAACTGACCCTGCAGAAATACAAAGGATCATGAGAGATTACTACAAGCAACTATATGCCAATAAAATGGACACCCTGTAAGATATGGACAAATTCTTAGAAAAGCACAACCTTCTGAGACTGAACCAGGAAGAAATAGAGAATATAAACAGACCCGTCACAAGCACTGAGATAAAAGCCTTCCAGCAAATGAAAGCCCAGGACCAGATGGCTTCACAGGTGAATTCTATCAAACACTTAGAGAAGAGCTAACACCTATCCTTCTCAAACTCTTCCAAAATATAGCAGAGGGAGGAACACTCCCAAACTCGTTCTATGAGGCCACCATCACCCTGATACCAAAACCAGGCAAAGATGTCACAAAGAAAGAAAACTACAGGCAATATCACTGATGAACACAGATGCCAAAATCCTCAACAAAATACTAGCAAACAGAATCCAACAGCACATTGAAAGGATTATACACCATGATCAAGTGGGGTTTATCCCAGGGATGCAAGGATTCTTCAATATATGCAAATCAATCAATGCGATACACCATATTAACAAATTGAAGAATAAAAACCATATGATCATCTCAATAGATGCAGAAAAAGCTTTCAACAAAATTCAACACCCATTTATGATAAAAACCCTCCAGACAGTAGGCATAGAGGGAACTTACCTCAACATAATAAAGGCCAGTCCCTACTGCAGAGCTACTGCTAGAAAAGCGACTTGAAGGGTCCGCGCGCCACAGCCCCCTCAGCCCACCATGCTGCTGCCCATGCTGCTGCTGCTCCGCCTTCTTGGCCTGGCCACCGCTGAACCCGCCATTTACTTCAAGGAGCAGTTTCTGGATGGAAACGGGTGGACTGAGTGCTGGATCGAACCCAAACACAATCGGATTTTGGCAAATTCGTTCTCAGTTCTGTCAAGTTCTATGGTGACCAGGAGAAAGATTAAGGGCTGCAGACAAGCCAGGGTGCCCGGTCTTACATTCTGTCGGTCAGATTCGAGCACTTCAGCAATAAGGGTCATACACTGGTGGTGCAGTTCACCGTGAAACGTGAATGGAACAGACTGTGGGGGTGGCTATGTGAAGCTATTTCCAGATGGTCTGGACCAGACAGACATGCGTGGAGACTCCAAATACAACATCATGTTTGGCCCGGACATCTGTGGCCCTGGCACAAAGAAGGTTCATGTCATCTTCAACTACAAGGGCAAGAACGTGCTGATCAGCAAGGATATCTGTTGCAAAGACAATGAATTCACACATATTTACATGCTGATTGTGTGGCCTGATAATACCTATGAGCTAAAGATTGACAACAGCCAGGTGGGGTCAGGCTCCTCGGAGGATGATTGGGATTTCTTGCCCCCCAGGAAGATAAAGGATCCTGATGCTGCAAAGCCTGAAGACTGGGACGAGTGAGCCAAGACTGATGAGCCTACAGACTCCAAGCCTGAGGACTGGGACAAGCCTGAGCACATTCCTGACCCTGATGCTAAGAAGCCCGAGGACTGGGATGGAGAGATGGATGGAGAATGGGAACCAACAGTGATTCAGAACCCAGAGTACAAGGACATTTGGATCCACCCAGAGATCCACCCTGAGTATTCCCCTGATAGCAACATCTACTCCTATGAAAACTTTGCTGTACTGGGCTTGGATCTCTCCAGGCAGGTCAAGTCTGGCACCATCTTTGACAACTTCCTCATCACCAACAATGAAGCATATGCTGAGGAGTTTGGCAATGAGACATGGGGTGTTATGAAAGTAGCAGAAAAACAAATGAAGGACAAGCAAGACGAAGAGCAGAGGCTAAAGGAAGAGGAGAGAGGACAAGGATGAAAAAGTGGAGGATGAGGAGGAAGACACTGCCACTGGCCAGGCCAAGGGTGAGCTGCAGGGGCCACACCGCCGCCTCCAGGGCCGGACTGAGGCCTAAGTGCTCCAGCCACAGAGCCGGCCATGCACCATGCAAAATAATGTCTCTATGAGACTGGAGAACTTTCCTTTTTTTTCAGGCGGGTTCCAAACTGGGGTGGATTTTGTTTTGTTTCCTGCCCTCCCTTTTTTTTGTTTGTTTGTTTTTTTTAACTGATGTTTTGTCTCTGAATCTCCTTCAGCCCTCAACCCTGGCCTTCATCTTTCTTGATTTGACATCTTTGCTTTCTGTTGTCCCCTTATCTCCCCAGATCCTTTAGTACCCCTCCAACTTGGGGGCTCGGGGTGGGGTGTGGTGTGGAGGAGATGCCCCAGGCCCAAGGTTCCATCTGCTCTCCTTCCTGGATCCCACAGGCGGGCAGGAGAAGAGGGTGACATCACCAGCGTCCCAGCACTGAGAAAGAATGGGGCTCCTAAGGCCTGAGCTCTAACCTCCCTCTCTCCTTTCTCCCCTTCCCCCAACACTGGGCCACTTCCGAGTGGGGCAGCAGGTTCTAGCTTGGCTCATACTGAGAATGTAAGAACTACAAACGAAATTTCTATTAAATTAAGTTTTGTGTCTTCAAAAAATAAAATAAAAAATAAAAACATAATAAAGGCCATATATTACAAACCCAGAGCCAACATCGTTCTCAGTGGTGAAAACCTGAAACCATTTCCACTAAGATCAGGAACAAGACAATGTTGCCCACTCTCACCACTATTATTCAACATAGTATTGGAAGTTTTACCCACAGCAATCAGAGAAGAAAAAGAAATAAAAGGAATCCAAATCAGAAAAGAAGTAAAACCGTCACTGTTTGCAGATGACATGATATTATACATAGAGAATCCTAAAGATGTTACCAGAAACCTACTAGAGCTAATCAATGAATTTGGTAAAGTATCAGGATACAAAATTATTGCACAGAAATCTCTTGCATTCCTATACACTAATGATGAAAAATCTGAAAGAGAAATTAAGGAAACACTCCCATTTACCACTGCAACAAAAAGAATAAAATACCTAGGAATAAACCTACCTAAGGAGACAAAAGACCTGTATGTAGAAAACTATAAGACACTGATAAAAGAAATTAAAGATGATAAAAACAGGTGGAGAGATATACCATGTTCTTGGATTGGAAGAATCAACATTGTGAAAATGACTAGACTACCCAAAGCAATCTACAGATTCAATGCAATCCCTATCAAACTACCAATGGCATTTTTCACAGAACTACAACAAAAAATTTCACAATTTGCATGGAAACACAAAAGACCCCGAATAACCAAAGCAATCTTGAGAAAGAAAAACAAGAGCTGGAGGAATCAGGCTCCTGGACTTCAGACTATGCTACAAAGCTACAGTAATCAAGACAGTACGGTAAAGGAACAAAAACAGAAATATAGATCAATGGAACAGCATAGAAAGCCCACAGATAAACCCACACACATATGGTCAACTTATCTTTGATAAAGGAGGTAAGAATATACAGTGGAGAGAAGACAGCTTCTTCAATAAGTGGGCTGGGAAAACTGGACAGCTACGTGTAAAAGAATGAAATTAGAACACTCCCTAACACCATACACAAAAATAAACTCAAAATGGGTTAAAGACCTAAATGTAAGGCCAGACACTATAAAACTCTTAGAGGAAAACATAGAACACTCTATGACATAAATCACAGCAAGATCCTTTTTGACCCACCTCCCAGAGAAATGGAAATAAAAACAAAAATAAACAAATGGACCTAATGAAACTTAAAAGCTTTTGCACAGCAAAGGAAACCATAAGCAGGATGAAAAGACAACGCTCAGAATGGGAGAAAATATTTGCATATGAAGCAACTGACACAGGATTAATCTCCAAAATTTACAAGCAGCTCATGCAGCTCAATATCAAAAAAAAAAAATCAACTCAATCCAAAAATGGGCAGAAGACCTAAATAGACATTTCTCCAAAGAAGATATACAGACTGCCAACAAACACATGAAAGGATGCTCAACATCACTAATCATTAGAGAAATGCAAATCAAAACTACAATGAGGTATCACCTCACACCAGTCAGAATGGCCATCATCAAAAAATCTAGAAACAATAAATGCTGGAGAGGGTGTGGAGAAAAGGGAACACTCTTGCACTGCTGGTGGGAATGTGAATTGGTTCAGCCACTATGGAGAACAGTATGGAGGTTCCTTAAAAAACTACAAATAGAACTACCATATGACCCAGCAATCCCACTACTAGGTATATACCCTGAGGAAACCAGAATTCAGAAAGAGTCATGTACCAAAATGTTCATTGCAGCTCTATTTACAATAGCCCGGAGATGGAAACAACCTAAGTGCCCGTCGTCGGATGAATGGATAAAGAAGATGTGGCACATATATACAATGGAATATTACTCAGCCATAAAAAGAAACGAAATTGAGCTATTTGTAATGAGGTGGATAGATCTAGAGTCTCATACCACAGTGATCATTGCAGCTCTATTTACAATAGCCAGGACATGGAAGCAACCTAAGTGTCCATCAACAGATGAATGGATAAAGAAGATGTGGCACATATATGCAATGGAATATTACTAAGCCATAAAAAGAAACGAAATTGAGTTATTTGTAGTGAGGTAGATGGACCTAGAGTCTGTCACACAGAGTGAATTAAGTCAGAAAGAGAAAAATAAATACGGTATACTGACACATATATATGGAATCTAAGGAAAAAAATGGTTCTGAAGAACCTAGGGGCAGGACAGGAATAAAGATGCAGATGTAGAGAATGGACTTGAGGACACAGGGAGTGGGAAGGGTAAGCTAGGACGAAGTGAGAGAGTGACATTTACGCTACCAAATGTAAAATAGCTAGTGCGAAGCAGCCCCATAACACAGGGAGATTAGCTCAGTGCTTTGTGTCCAACTAGAGGGATGGGATAGGCAGGGTGGGAGGGAGACGTAAGAGGGAGGAGATATGGGTATATATGTATACGTATAGCTGATTCATTTTGTTATATAGCAGAAACTAACAGACCATTGTAAAACAATTATACCCAATAAAGATGTTTAAAAAAATAAATTAAAAAATGAAAGCACAAAAATAAACCCATACAATTAGGGTCAATTAATCTATGCCAAAGGAGGCAAGAATATACAATGGAGAAAAGACAGTCTCCCCAGTAAGTGGTGCTGGGAAAACTGGTCAGCTACATGTAAAAGAATGAAATTAGAACATTCTCTAACACCATATACAAAAATAAACTCAAAATGGATTCAAGACCTAAATGTAAGACCAGATTCTATAAAACTCCTTGAGGAAAATATAGGCAGAACACTCTGATATAAATCACAGCAATATTTTTTTGATCCATTTCCTAAGGTAATGGAAATAAAAACAAAAATAAGCAAATGGACCTAATTAAACTTAAAACGTTTTGCACAGCAAAGGAAATGATAAACAAGACAAAAAGACAACCTATGGACTGAGAGAAAATACTTGCAAGCAATGCTACCAACAAGGGATTAATTTCCACAATATACAAACAGCTCATACAGCTTAATATCAAAAACCAAACAACCCAATCCAAAAATGGGCAGAAGACCTAAATAGATATTTCCCCAAAGAAGACATACAGATGGCCAATAGGCACATGAAAAAATGTTCAATATTGCTAATTATTAGAGAAATACAAACCAAAACTATGAGGAAGAATTACCTCACACCAGTCAGAATGGCCATCGTTAATAAGTCTACAAATAAAAAATGCTGGAGAGGGTGTGGAGAAAAAGGAACCCTCCTACACTGTTGGTGGGAATATAAATTGGTGCAGCCACTATGGAGAACAGTATGGAGGTTCCTTAAAAAACAAAAAAATAGAGTTACCATATGATCCTGCAACCCCACTCCTGGGCAAATATCTGGAGAAAATTCTAATTCAAAAAGATACATGCGGGCTTCCCTGGTGGCGCAGTGGTTGAGAGTCCACCTTCTGATGCAGGGGACGCGGGTTTGTGCCCTGGTCCGGGAGGATCCTGCATGCCGCGGAGCGGCTGGGCCCGTGAGCCGTGGCCGCTGGGCCTGCGCGTCCGGAGCCTGTGCTCCGCAACGGGAAAGGCCACAGCAGTGAGAAGCCTGTGTACCGAAAAAAAAAAAAAAAAAAAGATACATGCACCCCAATGTTCACTGCAGCACTACTCACAATAGCCAAGACATGGAAGTAAACTGAATGTCCATCAACAGCAGAATGGATAAAGAAGGTGTAGTATATATACAATGAAATATTACTCAGCCATAACAAAGAATGAAATAATGCCATTTGCAGCAACGTGGGTGGACCTAGAGATTATCATATTAAGTGAAGTAAGTCAGACAAAGACAAATATCATGTGATACCACTTATAGGTGGAATGTTAAAAAAAATGATATAAATGAACTTATTTACAAAACAGAAATAGACTCAAAGACATAGGAAACAAACTTATGGCTACCAAAGGGGATAGCAGAGGGTGGGGAGGGGAGGGGAGATAAGTTAGAAGTTTGGGATTAACATAGACACTCTACTATATAGTAAATAGGTAAACAAGAACCTACTGCATAGTACACAAAACTATACTCAATATCTTGTAATAACCTATAAAGGAAAAGAATCTGAAAAAAAAAAATGTGTGTGTGTGTGTGTGTGTGTGTGTGTGTATGAATCACTCTGCCATATACTCAAAACTAACACAACATTGTAAATTAACTATACTCCAACTAAAAAACAAAAAACAAGAAAAACAGGGCTGGAGGGGAAAAAAAGCCTCTCACAGCCAGCTCAGTCTTTGCATTACTACTGCCAGCCTCTCTTTCTACTGAAAACTCAGGGGAAAAAAATATAGTTTTAACACTAAAAAAGTGCCAGGAAATTTTTATAAGTTCAGTTATCAACCCCCCCTGGAAAGAGGTAAATTCTGTCACCTTTCTTCTGGGCAATATTAATATTTTACATTTTGAAACCAAAGTCCTTGAGCACAGCTGTTATCCTCCACTGTTTCTCTAAACACCTCTCCAGTGCACATGGAGGACAACCCTTTAAACCCTCACCCCCTCCCGGCCATCCTTTGTCCACTTCTGCCTACTTGATATATACCAGTCTCCTCTGCCTGCCATCCAACTGTAGGGCTTCAGAGCTTAACATGAAATTCCCCCACGTTATCAAGCCCCACTCCCTCCACCAGACTCCATGCATCAAGTCCTTTAATCACTTACTCTAATTCCCCTTATCTACACCTGCCTCACACTCATCCAGTATCTCTGTGGAACAATTAGCCTTCCAAACAGAGGCAATTTCTTCCACTGCCCATTCTTCCCATAGCCAATGGACTCATAGAGTCATAAAATAGGGCAGAGATCACAGAGTTCATCCAGAACACTGGTTTTCAGAGTATTTTTTTTAAACCTGAACTTTTTGTTCATCTAAAATTTTCAGGGAAGCCAAATATGCAAAGCAGATAAAGGTAGAGCCACTCGAAATGGGAGTGAGTTTGGAGGGAACCCAGAGATCTGCCTAATCTTGCTCCCCACACCTCAGCAGTTTTAAGGAACCCCTCAGAAAGCCAAGGCTCAAAGTCTCCACATGTGCCCTTCCTTCTTCCTTCTGCCAGAAGGCTACCTGGCTCCGCCAGGTGTTTGCATGGATCATCCCCTCACTGCAAACAAGTTCCTAAACAAATGCCACTTGTCATGAGGGGCCTTTACTGGTCACTTATCTAAAGTACCCCCCCCCAGTCTTCTTTCAGGCTGCCTTAGTATTGTGTTAGTCCAGGTCCTCTTGGAAAAAGATGCCAAGATGGGATAAGAAATGCACAATTTGTGTGTGTGTGTGTGTGTGTGTGTGTGTGTGTGTGTGTGTGTGTGTGTGTGTGTGGTACGGGGCCCTC
>NW_006769393.1:1234355-1237764 GCF_000442215.2 Lipotes vexillifer
ATGTGGGATCTTCCCAGACCGGGGCACAAACCCGTGTCCCCTGCATCGGCAGGCGGACTCTCAACCACTGCACCGCCAGGGACGCCCAAGAAATGCACAATTTTATCAGGGGAAACATGAGAAAGTAGAAGGAGGCACAGTAAGTCCCCTAATACACGAACGAGTTTCATTCCAAGAGCGTGTTCGTAAGTCCAATTTGTTCGTAAGTCCAACAAAGTTAGCCTAGGTACCCAACACAATCGGCTATATGGTACTGTACTGTAATAGGTTTATAATAGTTTTCACACAAATAATACATAAAAAACAAACACACAAAAAAAAACATTTTTAATCTTACAGTACAGTACCTTGAAAAGTACAGTAGTACAGTACAACTGCTGGCATATAGGGGCTGGCATTGAGTGAACAGGCAAGAAGAGTTACTGACTGGAGGAGGGAGAGGAGGTGGGAGATGGTAGAGCTGAAGGATCCTCAGCAATAGGAGACAGAGGGCAAGCTGCAACGTTACTCACGCCTGACATTGATGGAACACATGATCGTATCTTTGAAAGTTCGCAGCTTGAAGGTTCACATGTAGGGGACTTACTGTAACTGGAATGGGCTGGAAGAGCTGCAATGAAGGTCTGCTCCTGAGTGAAGGAGAGAGGGAAGGAAGGGAGGAAGGAAGGAAGGGAGGGAGGGAGGATGGACGGAAGGAAGGAAGGAAGGAAAGAAGGAAGGAAGGAAGGAAAGAAGGAAGGAAGGAAGGAAGGAAGGAAGGAAGGAAGGAAAGAAGGGAGGGATGGAGGGAGGGAGGGGAGGGGGAGGGTCTTAGACTACAATACACTTCTAAGAAAATTTCCACAAGACCTTCACAGCGTACTCAAGCTAAAGCTCCCCATCAACGAGACCTGCATCCATCTTAATGTCCCTGCCATGCTTGGTTATTGGCAGAGAGCAGACCCTGTGAAGCAGGGTCCCAGGCAGCACAGCAATGGATTTCAGAACGTGGCTGCTGGAGCTCTCAGTCACTCACACATCCTGCAGAAGGAGATCTGAGAGGCCCAGTCTCATGGCCACTGCAATTTTTCTTCATAGCACTTTCACTTTCTGACATTGTATTTAGTGTTTATTTGGCTATTGTAATCTCTGTGACACCAGGGACATGCTTGGCTTGTTCACCACTGTATCCTCAGCTCCTAGAAAAATTCCTGGTAGAAAGTGCTCAACAAATATGTGTTGAATGGATGGATGTGTGGGTGGGTCAATAGATGGATGGATGGACAGGTGACATGGGCTGCAAAGGAGCTATAACGTGAAGGGAATAGTATAAATATCTCAAAGTCCTGTTGTTAATGAAAGAGGAAACAAAAAGTATCTTTCCACCCTGAGTTACATGGGGTATGGGAGAAAAAAACAGACTGAAATCGAGGGGGCTTCAGGAATATTGTTTCCTTGGAGAAGAGACACGATTCAGGGGAAACTGAGGGGAACTCAGCCAAGAGTTTGAGGATATAGGGGAGTTTGTTGGCCACGGGTTGTAATTCATCAAAGCTGAAGACTTAAATTTTCTGAAACCAAATGGTAAAAAAAACTGGTGACCATGAAAAAGAATGGAAATGTAATCTAACCTCCTCTCCTTAGAAAACACACACACCCACACATACTCAGACATGGCTTCTCGTGTGTCAGGGTCATTAATGATCTAGGAATAATGTCATCACCATAGCAGCCTCCATGCTCACCCCCACTCAAACTCTCCGCCTTAACAACACTGTTATATAAGGCACTTTCCTGGTTGCAGAAGTTGCAGACTCTGAGACTCTGGATTACATGAAGATCTGACTCCACTATCTAAAATTCAGAGCCAAGAAGATCTGAAGCAATTAGGACTTAAGTTAGCATGGATGTGGAAATGAGAAAAGGGAAATGGCTTCTCTGTGAGTCAACGTTGAAATCTAAAGTGACATTTCTCCCTTACAAGTAAGAACAAAACAGCCCAAAGAATGTCTGCTCTTAGTTTACAGGAGTTTCCAAAATACATGGGCTCCCTCTGATACGATGAGTTCAAATGATTTGTATAACAAACCATAAAATAGAGAACTGGGGCTGCCAAATGGATTCTCCAAAGTAACTGTGCCTTTTTGATTTGCGGCGCCATTTTTAGCCAAAGCTAGTGTAATGCTCTAAACATTTTAATAAAAATGGAATCTCACAAGCCTCCAAGTAGCTAAGGGCAACCTCCAACTTTTAGTGACAGAGTTTAGGCAGTAGCTAAGGATCAAGAGAAGTCCAAGGTGTTTGATGGATTTGATTATGAAAGCGGCTTTCACTTTTGTCTCACTGAGCCCTGGGGACAGGGTGAGAAAAGGGGCCTTAGGGACAACAGCAGGACATGAGAGAGGCCCAGCATGGAGGAGGGGGATGTAAGCACCCAGCACCTCTTCCCTTCTCCAACCAATGCAACTTTCATCTGATATATGTGTTAGGCTTTGCAGTAAGCTTTCATAAGGTCTGAATAAACAATTTGAATAGTACTAGTCAATTCCACTGAGATGACCTTATACTTGTACCAGATTCTTCATTCCCTTAAATCCCCAGGGAATTACCCATATATGATTCACTGACATTTTCACTCCCCAACACTCAGGGGCTATCTGTGAAATGGGACAGACATTGTCTGGCACACACTGTTTACTGCAGTTCCTAGTGGGAAAATTACGGGAAAATAGATACTTTGATGAACATCACACATCGATGGACCTAGAGATTACCACACTAAGCTAAGTAAGTCAGAAAGAGAAAGACAAATACTGTTTAATATCACCTATATTTGGAATCTAACATATGACACAAATGAACATATCTACGAAACAGTAACAGACTCACAGACATAGAGAACAGACTTGTAGTTGCCAAGGTCGGTGGCGGG
Organism: Lipotes vexillifer; assembly: GCF_000442215.2. NCBI lineage: Eukaryota > Metazoa > Chordata > Mammalia > Artiodactyla > Lipotidae > Lipotes > Lipotes vexillifer. The sequence goes on from NW_006769393.1 coordinate 1,237,267, forward strand.
GTAGGGGGGGATACTGGGGGAGGGAAGGATTGGGAGTTTGGGATTAGCAGATGCAAACTATTATACATAGGATATATAAACAACAAGGTCCTACAGTACAGCACAGGGAACTGTATTCAATATCCTGTGATAAATCACAATGAAAAAGAATATGAAAAAGAATATATATATGTATAACTGAGTCACCCAACATTGTAAATCAACTATACTTCAATATAATTTTTTTTTAATTTACTGAGTTCCTACTCTGTGTTAGACATCAGTGATAAAAATATGAGTGTGAGATCATCCTTCTCCACAAATAACTTACAGAATAATAGAAAAGTAAAGCACAAAGGCAATGTGAACATAATATGTTGACTCATTTAGAGTGTTTTCACCTGCAAGTGACAGAAAAGCCCCTAAAATGTGACTTAGGCAACAGGTTGTTATTACTATTATCTCACATACCAAAAATCTGAAAGATAAGTTCCCAAGTTGGTTCAGCAGCCTAAGGAT
>NW_006769393.1:1237774-1238057 GCF_000442215.2 Lipotes vexillifer
GCTTCACCCTCTCCGTGACTCTCTTGGCTTTATCCTCATAGTCGCAAGATGGCTGCTGCAGCTCCAAACATCACTCCTCATAGAACTATATTAAATGGAAGAAATGAAAAGGAAGGGCGTTCTCTGCATCACTTCTTTGTTGCCATGGAGGCAGATTTTTCCCAAGAGTCCACTAGTTGATTTCCCATCCAGCCCCTCTGAGCAGGACTGGATCACATCCCAGACCTTAGCTGCAAGGCAGGCTGGGAAAGAGGATCAGGGTTTTTCAGCCTTTGTTGAGAGA
>NW_006769393.1:1238090-1284459 GCF_000442215.2 Lipotes vexillifer
AAAGAGTATCAGGTTTTTTCAGCCTTTGTTGAGAGAGGCAAATTCTTCCAGCAAGTAAACAGGAGAAGCAATGGTTGTGAGTAAGCAATCAACAAGGTCTGGCATACATATCGGATGCAGTGACAGAGAAGAATATGGCCAGCTGTAAAAGCATGGAGGAAGGACAAGTGTCTTGTCAAGAGGAGGATCCCTGGAGCTGATAACACATGAGATGAATATTGAAGAACAAGTTGGATTTAGCAAGATGAAGATGATGATAGAAGGAGGGGGTGGAATGAGGATCCAGGTAAAGGAACAGCATAAGCAAAAGCATGGGTCAGTGAAAAAAATGTTGGCACCAGTCTAGTATTACCAGAGCATCTAATGGCGGGAAATGTGTCTTGGGAATTGTCAGTGGCTTGACCGTGGAATTAGCGGCTTGACTGCAAACGCCTCCTGGACTGTGTGCAGGAGCTTGAACTTGCAACATAGGCCAGACATTGCAAACTTAGAGCCCAGAGGCCAAACCTAACCTTCAGATGTGTTGTGTTTGACAGGCACACAGTGTTTGCATTCTGAATACACTGATAAATGTCCTGGCTGGAGGCAGGGCACTTATCTCCAGATGAACCTCTTTCTACTGTATTCCTCCTGGCCTGCTTCCCTTATTTACATCATCTGCCTGTTCCCTCAAGACTTTTGAGTTTGCCTCCCCTGAGTAGGCTCTGGGGAGCCATTAAAAGATATTAAACAGGGGAATAGCACTGCCAGTTGTACATCTTATATTAATCCCCCTGGCAGCAGAGTGGAGAAGTTGTAGATGTGAGGACCACACTGGAAATAGGAAGATGGTGGAAGGTCTATTTTTCAAAACTGTTGGTTGCAAGTGTCAGAAACACAACTCAAACCTGCTTTTAAAAACGGATGTATTCGTTCATATAACTTTAGAATCCAGGATTAATTTAAGCTTCATATATGGCTAGATCCAGGAGCAACATGATGACAACATGTCTCTCCATGCTGCTTTCCCACCTTTTGACTTCATTCTCAGGCTAGCTCTCTGCTCCTAGAGAAAATAGTCATTGGTAGCTCCAGACTGATGTGATTTTTAAAGCCAATTGTCTCCAAGAAAGGAGAATTTGGCTTCCTGATAATTCTAACAGAACTCCCTGGGAAGACTTTGATTGGCCTGGCTGGATCATGTGACCATTTGTGAGCTAAAACACAGGGCCTAGGTAAGGAAGCAAGCAAGACAAACAGTGGCCAGAAGACAGAACCGCATAGGACTCCACCTACCATGTAAACAAAGGAAGAGAAACCTTGCAAACAAAGAGTAGTCAGAGAATTAGGAGTAGAATCAGGATCAAATGATGTCACAACTATCATGTTCAGCCTGAATGGGCAGCTCTTCCAAATGCAACTAAGGTATTAGGTATTTCATTAATATAAAGAACTGCAATGTCTTCACTAGGTTGGTAAAATGTTGGACATTGACGATAATACTTTGGGGGGTTGTGGGGACTGGGGGCGGGGGGATGGGAGTGGTCAGCAACAGGTTTGAGGAAGTGCATAGAAAAAGAGGAGGAAACAAAACTATAAATGACCGAAGGAATTTGGCTAAAAGGAGAAGGAGAAATAGAGAGGTTATAGACAAAGATACAGGATCAAGGTAAGATATTTTAGGCCATAAAGGACTTGAGCTAGCAGGTGGGATGGAAATCTGAAGGTAAAGAAAGAAAAGGAAGTTATTTTTTAAAAAGAAAGATTGAATTAAATAACATACTTATTAGGAATATGAAGTCAGGATATATGGCAGCTGAAAACTCCTGAGGAGTGTCTAAATCCTCCTATTTTTGATATTCTTCACCTTCATGATGACTGAAGAAATAGAACTACTGCCAGCCTCTGCTGGCATTCATTCATTCATTTGTTCATTCAACAAGTGCTTATGGACGTTGGCCAGGAACCAATCCAGCTGATCCAGCCAGTGAACAAAACTGACACAACCCCTGCTCTCGCGGGTATTAAATGCCTCTGATACGTGAGTCGAGGCTCTACCACCTTCCCGGGGACCTGAGCTACGCATTCGACTTCCAGCTCTTTCTGGGCCCACAGGCTGGTGTACCTAGACACTGGGAACCATCTCTGACAGCTGCACGCTCGGTTCCCTGAATTACTCTAAACTTCACAGCTTGCAAGCTGCTTTCCCATTACCTGAGCAAAGAGAGAATACAATCATTTCTATCTCATCCCCTCACCACCTTTTTCTCTTCCTTATAGAACCTAGAGGGGGTCAGAGAAAAACAAAATTTCTACCTACCCTAAGCTGCCAGTAGAATTCCCAAAATAAGAGAAACTTCTCTAGATGATTCATTTAAGAAACACTCCATACTTCTTCTGTACCCTTGAAAAAAACAATTAAGAGGAGCTATTATTCTGGGATAATAATAGGTGGAGATCAGAGAGGGACATTCAACCTGGCAGAAGCACAGAGCAGAAACACTTGAGTATATGGACTCTGGAATAAGACCACCAGGGTTCCAGTCCTGGAATAAGGGGTTCCCACTTATCAGCTTTGACACCTTGAGCAGGTTACCCTGCCTGAGGAGCAGTTCCATAATAATAATGATAATAATAAAGCAGCTACAACAATAAGCTGTGTACATGAGATACGGTCATTCACTAAAGTAACTTAAAGTGACCATGTGGGCTGAGAGCTGGGGACAGGTGCATCCCACAAGAAAGTTGGGCGTTGCAGCCAAAGTGAAAAGAGAATTAAGTCTGTAGGAGAAAACATACAACGTTCACTTGATGACCCACCCTGTGAAATAGTGTTTACCTAATAGTTCACCCTCCTTCAGACCCACTTGGCCTGGACATGGTGAGGCAAGAAGGATAAAATTTCTCTGTCCACCTCAGAAACTGAGGTTGGTACAATTCGTTCTTAATTCTTCATGTCTGGGGCCAATGAGCTTATGTCATATGTTTAACGAAAATCTATCTTCCTCTTAAAAACATAAACTCAGTGCAACCATTAGGTCAAAGTTTCAGCTAAAGACTGGGTTCCTGAAAAATGTCGAGCAAAGTGTCTTAGCGTTTATGACAGGACAGCTGTTGCCTCTTTTTCCAAGAAGGAATTAAAGGATCTTATTACCCTAAATGAGAATGACTAAAGCATGATTATTTTCCTTTTAATCTTTTTCTCCCCAGTGGAAATTTACATAAGATGGAGCTGTAATCCATTCCTTTCATGCCGGCAGCCTGTCAGAAAATCTCCCCTCTTGTGGTCTCCATGGCAGCAGCCCTCAATCTGAGCCCAGGCAGGATTTGCCTCATGGAATGGATTTGACTTTCATGTGGTGAAAGCAATCATTGTAGACAAGGGCACTAGACGCCTCCAACTTGTGATTATTTCTGGTTTGGAATTCCATGTGTGTTTTGGCTCTCTGTATTGGTTAAATTCACCCAATGAATTCACATCTGCTTGTTGCTTTATGTTGTGATGAAATGGCCCGAGAGGTCTCCCGGAGTTTTGAATGCTGGCTTTCACTCTCTACTGATGATGGTGCATTCTCCAGTTTTCTAAGAAGCGGGTGATGCTGCAGATCTCACTTTCGTATCATTAGGGACTTGCCTTCAAGTTTCTCTCTCAGCAGTGGACCCACTCTTTCTCAGCTCATCCTTTTGTGATGTCCTGAAAAACACTGACCCGTGGCCACTGAATAGAGTTAAGCCCATGGTGGGTGAGCTATTGTAAAGCTGAGTGAGCACAGCCAAACAGGAATTAGACCCGTGATCTGCCCTCATGAGCCATAGCCAATGGAGTGGCCCTGTTCAGCACTCTCAAGTAGAAGTCAGGCTTTTCTAAATGGGAATTTAAAACCTCCACTTGTTTTGTCCTGTGAAAGACCCTGTTTAGAGAATGAAAAGACAAGCTGCAGACTGGGAGAAAATACTTGCAAGTCACATGTCTGACAAATGCCTTGTATCAAAACTACATAAAGGCCTCTCAAAACCCAACAGGAAAAAAGCAAACAAACAATCCAGTTAGAAAATGGTCAAAAGACACGAACAGATAATTTCACCAAAGTGGCAAATAAGCAAATAAGCAAAAGCAAAAGAAAAGTTACTGAATATCAGTAGCCATGAGGAAAATGCAAATTAAAAACAATGATATATTCCTACGTCTAAAGGGAATGAATTCCATGTGTTCGCCATCATTGTTTGCGAAAGCACTCACACTTAACATTTGTAACTCTTTTAGCCTTTTGAGAATTCATGGGCGCCCCTCTTACTTGGGACGATTGGAATTTGATGAACAAATTTACTTATAGGCACCTTTTTCTATGCCCTGCATGAATTCACAGCATTTGCTCATTTCTTTAAAGCTGGAGTTCGTCTCCTCTGAGCTCTTTGCTCAAATGTAGGTCTCTCTGAATAATTTAGTTTGCCTCTTCCGCTGTGTTCTCTACATGTCGTTTCTTGAGTAGTGGAATGACAAAAATTACACACATTCCTGCAGGTGCTGACCCACCTAGGTTCTGTACAAGATAGACAGAAACAAACTTTTAGAATTTAGGACCAATAAAAGGCTCTTTCATCTGCTAACAAGTTTTTGAGGTGTACATTTTTCTTCTAGACTTCTTTCTTGCCTTGTACTTTTTTACCAGTTGAAATCTGCATAAAATGAACATCAAGGACAGCCTCTATCAAAGGAACTAAGAAGCTGTGCCCAAGAACATCAGACAATGGGGAGAAATGTTTCCCAGCTGCCATAGCAGGCTGAGACAGTGAACGTGGAAAGGTGAAGGTGGCAGACACTTACGTAATGACATCAACATATTTTATCTGCCGGCTGTTGGCTGTCTCCATTTCTTCTTTCACAATCTCCTCAAAGTGTAAGGCCCAGGGTGACCCCTGGGTATGTCGACCCCAGGAACGACTCTGAAAGTAACTACAACTTCAGTTTCCTTTCTAATGCTCCTCTGAATAATGAGCAGGATTTTTCTTGTCCTGCTAAGAAACACACCATGCAAATTTTTTTTAGCAAACCATCTACAGTGACTATTATATCCCTTTTCTGATTGGCATCATTTTATTTGTTTGGTTTGTTTGATTTGTTTGGTTTCGTCCCCTTTGAATGTGTCTTTATACAATTGCCTATCAAGCACTTTCTCTCTTTTGCTTATTTATTGAGTTCACTCATTTGACGTCATTTCTCATTTGCTTATTATGGGCAAGTCCCAGGGTTATGCCCTGGGGACACACCGCAAGCATTAATTATGACAGTGCCTGCAATCAGAAAGAAACACCTTGGGGGCTTCCCTAGTGGCTCAGTGGTTGAGAGTCCGCCTGCCGATGCAGGGGACGCGGGTTCGTGCCCCGATCCGGGAAGATTCCACATGCCGCGGGGCGGCTGTGCGGCTGGGCCCGTGAGCCATGGCCGCTGAGCCTGCACGTCCGGAGTCTGTGCTCGGCAAAAGGAGAGGCGACTGCAGTGAGAGGCCCGCATACTGCAAAAAAAAATACCCCCAGCACATAGAAGAGTGCCTGGTGCATAGTGAGCCCTTGATAAATATGCTTTGAATTATTTCATTCGATGGCTTTGGTTTGAGCTATTGAGAAACGGACTACGTCTTTCCTCCTGTACCAGAAACCTAGAGGATTCAGCAGCTGGAGCTGCCAACTTGCCATGACACGTGGAGAGCCTGAGACTGAGTCAGGAGGACGCTAGCAGCACCGGAAGGAGAGACACTGATTACATCTTGCGAGCCCTGAATGTAGCCTGGCCTGAAGCCAGAGCTGCCCTTGGGCTTCCTAGTTACATGAGCCAATAAGTTTTTGTTTTGCTTAGTCCTTGTTGGGTTGGGTTTATGTCACTGCTTACTGACCAAGTCCTAACTGAAAAAATTAAAAAAGGATCATGCCCCACCCTTAAATCAGAGCATTTCAGCCCCTTGGAAAGGGAAATATGGAGCACAGGCACAGGGGACCTGCGGTTAAGGGGGCTGCTTTCCGTGATGATGTGCTCCTGACTGGAAGGAACAGGAGTCTCTGACAGTGGGGTCTCCACGAGCCCCGCCTCCCCACTGTTGAGCTGTGATGAGGTCCTGTGGGCCAGTAGAAAGGACTGTTAATGTGAGGTCAAAAGGCAGGATCCTGGACTTAGCTTTTCTGTTTAACAGTTCTGTGGCCTGGAATAAGTCAATTAACCTCTCTGGACCTTAGTTTCATCCAATTAGAAATTAATAACTTGGTCTAAGTGATCCAGTTCTAAAATGTGACTGCCTGTGTTTCTATTGACATGGAAGCCATGGCTGCTGCGGCGGCTCTTATAGTTGCCCCTCCTGATGGCAGTGTGGGAGGGATGATGAGAGCAGGCACAGAGAGAGCAGTGGAGATGGTGATAATGCTTATGATAATGGAGGTGGCCCAGGGATGTTGGTGACGTTGCTAGTGGTAATAATGGTGGCAGGGGTTTGCAGTCACTGCAGTGGTGGTCATAGCACATTAAAACTGTCCCTTTTCCTGTCTCCTCCAACCATCATCACCACCATCAACTGACCTTACAACTGCTTCCAGAATAAGAAGTCTTAGAACTTGAAGAAGGCTCAAGCTTGAAGGCAGGCAGAGTGTTGTCTTTACTCACAGATGAAACCACTGAAGCTCAACGTATCTGAGTAATTTTCCCAAATCCATCTGAGATAGGCTGGGACCTGGGAGCCTTTGCTGCAGTGCTGCAGTGCTTGCACATGGACACACCTCTCCTTGAGCACCAAAATACAAAGAAACTATATGGGACTAAAAATAACTGTGTGCATGCTGGGGCAAATTCTAGACCCAAAAGATTCAAAGAGACCAAAAATACCCAACGGCCACTTTTGAAGAGCCTGGAGCACAAACAGGGAGTTGGGAGCAAAAGCAGCGTACTGCGCATGCCCCCTGCATAAAAGACCACCAGAGGGGCGGGCAAATGACCTAAGCCACCCCTCTGACCTGACCCCTGGACACACCCATACCCTCGCCCCATATAAGGAACAAGCTTGCCCCCCCTCAGGGAGCGAACAAGCAAGGGAGGGAAACTGTGGTTTGTTCTCGCTCCCCACTGTGGCATCAGGGGTCCCAGTAAAGCATTGCCTGAATTTCTTGTCTGGCCTCTTGTCAATTTCTATTGACTGGGGAAGGCCAAGAACCCTGGTCGGTAACACATCCACCGGTGAGAGTAGGGGAGTGTGAGGCTGTCACCAGTGGACAACTCTGCTCACGTCATCCCCAGCTTTTGCCCCAGTTGCCTACACTGTAGACCCTACAGCCATGATTCTCATTCCTGGGCATGCATTAAAACAGAGCTTTCCTTACCAAAGCCTCAGCCCCATTCCTGACCACTTGAATCAATCTCTGAGGAGGGGGTCTGTTATGGGCTGAATTGTGTTCCCCCTGCAATGTTCATATGTTGAAGTCCTAACTCCCAGTACCTCAGAATGTGACTGTATTTGGAAATAGAGTCTTTAAAGAGGTAATTAAATTAAAATAAGTTGTTTAGGATGGACCTTAATCCAGTTTGACTGTTATCTTTATAAGAAGAGGAAATTTGGACACAGTTACAGAGGGAAGACAGCATAAAGGCACAGAGAGAAGATGGCCATCTACAAACCAAGGAGAAAGGCTTCAGAAGGAATCAACCCTGATGACAACTTGATCTTGAACTTCTAGGCTTCGGAATTGTGGGAAATAAGTTTCTATTGTTTAAGTCACCTAGTCTATGGTACTTTGTTATGGCCGCCCTAGCAAACCAATACAAAGTCTGTGCATTAGTAGTTCTTAACTCTTGCCAGCTATTTTAATGCTCAGTCAGTTTCAAGAATGATTTCCCTGTAAGGTGAACTTACATTCCCCAGCTCTCATCCAACACTCTGGGCACCCTCTGCCTGTCCAACCACAGATCCCACTACCCTATAAAAGTCCCCAGCTAGAGTCAGGAGCATCATGTCACCATCTCTTAAGAATGCCATGCGCAAACCTACCTAAGGAGACAAAAGACCTGTATACAGAAAACTATAAGACACTGATGAAAGAAATTGAAGATGATAAAAACAGATGGAGAGGTATACCATGTTCTTGGATTGGAGGAATCAACATTGTGAAAATGACTATACTACCCAGAGCAAGCTACAGATTCCATGCAATCCCTATCATACTACCAATGGCATTTTTCACAGAACTACAACAAAAAATTTCACAATTTGCATGGAAACACAAAAGACCCCGAATAGCCAAAACAATCTTGAGAAAGAAAAACAGAGCTGGAGGAATCAGGCTCCCAGAATTCAGACTATACTAAAAAGCTACAGTATTCAAGAAGGTATGGTACTGGCACAAAAACAGAAATATAGATCAATGGAACAGCATAGAAAGCCCACAGATAAACCCACACACATATGGCCAACTTATCTTTGATAAAGGAGGTAAGAATATACACTGGAGAGAGGCAGCCTCTTCAATAAGTGATGCTGGGAAAACTGGACAGCTACATGTAAAAAGAATGAAATTAGAACACTCCCTAACACCATACACAAAAATAAACTCACAATGGATTAAAGACCTAAATGTAAGGCCAGGCACTATCAAACTCTTAGAGGAAAACATAGGCAGAACACTCTATGACATAAATCACAGCAAGATCCTTTTTGACCCACCTCTCAGAAAAATGGAAATAAAAACAAAAATAAACAAATGGGACCTAATGAAACAAAAGCCTTTGCACAGCAAAGGAAACCATAAACAAGATGAAAAGACAACACTCAGAATGGGAGAAAATATTTGCAAATGAAGCAACTGACAAAGGATTAATCTCCAAAATTTACAAGCAGCTCATGCAGCTCAATAACAAAAAAACAAAAAACCTAATCCAAAAAGGGGTAGAAGGTCTAAATAGATGTTTCTCCAAAGAAACAGATTGCCAACAAACACATGAAAGGATACTCAACGTCACTAATCATTAGAGAAATGCAAATCAAAACTACCATGAGATATCACCTCACACCAGTCAGAATGGCCATCATCAAAAAATCTACAAACAATAAATGCTGGAGAGGGTGTGGAGAAAAGGGAACACTCTTGCACTGTTGGTGGGAATGTAAAATGATACAGATACTATGGAGAACAGTATGGAGATTCCTTAAAAAACTAAGAATAGAACTACCATATGACCCAGCAATCCCACTACTGGGCATATACCCTAAGAAAACCATAATTCAAAGAGTCACGTACCGCACTGTTCATTGCAGCTCTATCTACAATAGCCAGGACATGGAAGCAACCTAAGTGTCCATTGACAGATGAATGGATAAAGAAGATGTGGCACATATACACAATGGAATATTACTCCACCATAAAAAGAAAAGAAATTGAGTTATTTGTAGTGAGGGAGATGGACCTAGAGTCTGTCACACAGAGTGCAGTAAGTCAGAAAGAGAAAAAAATACCGTATGCTAACACATATATATGGAATCTAAAAAAAAAGGCTCTGAAGAACCTAGGGGCAGGACAGGAATAAAGACACAGACGTAGAGAATGGACTTGAGGACACGGGGAGGGGGAAGGGTAAGCTGGGACAAAGTGAGAGAGTGGCATGGACATAGATACACTACCAATTGTAAAATAGATAGCTAATGGAAAGAAGCCGCATAGCACAGGGGTGCTTTGTGACCACCTAGAAGGGTGGGATAGGGAGGGTGGGAGGGAGGGAGATGCAAGAGGGAAGAGACATGGGGACATATGTATATATATAGCTGATTCACTTTGTTATAAAGCAGAAACTAACACACCATTGTAAAGCAATTATACTCCAATATAGATGTTAAAAAAAAAAAAAAAAAGAATGCCATGCTAGTTCTTGCCACCACTCATTTTACTCCTGCTGGCTATTTTCCAACCCCAAAGTCTTCAACTTCCCTTCCACCAAACCACACGCCATTCAAAACTTTATCAAGCATTTACTAGATAAGGTATTATGATGCCAAGTACTATATTTTTAAAGAAGTGACTTTCGGGGACCTTTGCTCCTAAGTAAGGCGGGGAGGAGTAGAGAGGGTGTTTCAACTTCCCATCCAACCTCTCGAGTTACACCAACTAAGAACCTATCTAAACAATCTATTACAAACTTGACTCCGTTTTTCAAAGAGCTAGAGCAGGAATTTCCACTGCTGGCATTAAGAAGGGACATGGCTTTTTCTTTAGTCCCCTATCTAGGGGATCGTCCTGACAATTTTTGAGCTGTGTTCTCAGTTCCTCTGAGAACTTTGTCTTCTTTATCCCAGATTGCCTTGGTAGTTTACCAACTAATGCTCATGAGAAGGTGTATCCCTTAAGAGTTAGGAGAAGTTCTGCACTTGGAAAAGCCTGGTTCAAATCCCAGCTTCTCTACTTCCTTGCTGTCCCAAAGAGTATCCTAAGCTTGCGAATATGCAGGAGACATTACTGGATATTCCTTCAGTGCAGTGCTGGACTTGACTTTCTACTGACTGGGCAATTTTCATCTCTGTAGGGCCAGAGGTTAACTTGTAAATTTTGGTCCAGTAAAGATGCAAATAATTTAACTCTGGTGGAAGAGTTAGGTACAAGGGTTATATAGTTTATGGCTCTGTTGGACATTAACCAGCTTTCTATCTAATCCAGTAACTTTCTGTATTAATTTCCTACTGCTGCTGTAACAACGATCACATCTTAGGGCTTAAGACAACGTAAGTTTATCTTATAGTTCTAGAAGTCAGAAGTCCAATATCAGTCTCACTGGGCTAAAACTGGGTGTCAGCAGGTCTGGGTCCTTCTGGGGGCTCTAGAAGAGAATCTGTTTCCTTGATTTTTTCCAGCTTCCAGGGTCACCTACATTCTGTAGCTTGTGGCCCCTTCTTCCACATTCAGAGCACATCACTCCAACCTCTGCGTCCCTCTGCATCATTCTCACTCTAGCATTTCTGCCTCCCTCTCATAAAAATGCTTGTGATTACATGGGACCTACCCAGATAACCCAGAATAATCTCTCCATCTAAAAATTCTTAATCACACCTGCAAAGTCTTACTCACATGTAAGGTCACATATTCACAAGTTCCAGGGATCCAGACATGGATATCTCTGGGGAGACTTATTCAGCCTACCACACTTTCCTTATATTTATTTGTTAAATCACAAGCATATACCTAAATTCTCTAATGCTCTTTGAATAAGTTTTAACATCTTACTTGTTCCCTCACTGATTAGTGAGTTAAATAAAATCTTTGACATAGGATCATTTAATATTTGCCGGAGAGTCATGATTTACAGTTTTGAAAAGTACACTCAGCATAGCTCTGTGACCCCAAGCAAGTCCCTCAACCTCTCCAAGTCTCAGTTTACATGTCTACAAATGAGGATGAAAATAATACTTAACTTTTGGGGGTTGTTCTCGTAGGGAACAAATGAGACGATATATGTAAAGAAATCGGCCCAATGCCTTGTGCATCTTAAGTCCTCAGTAAATGTTAGATGAGAAGGATGCTTATGGGAACCGGGACAGGAGCTCTACCTTCAGTATCTCTACAGCCCTAAGACCAAAGTGCTGTGCTCAGTGCTCTCTAATTCCCTTTGCAGCTCTCCCTAGCTTTATGACTGGAGCCATCAAATGTCAGATACCTTTATTCAATTTGCAAAACAGCCTCCCCCAAGGTTACACACACCCCCGGCAGCACAACCCCAGCCAGAGCACCCAGCTTGGCAAAGAGATGCTAGCTAGTTTCCAGTCTCTTCTTGCCCCCCTCCCCAAGATGGGCCTCTTTGTGTCACGTGCAAACTATACAGGAAGTCCCCGACTATGATTTTAAAACTAACTGATGATGGCAATTATCGTAGAAAACACTCCATATTGTTTTCTAGACAGAAGCAGAGTGATGTAATGATAACCTGAGCAGAAAGGCAGGACTTGTCTTTATATTGATTTCATGCCAAAACATGGCAAATTGCATTAGACAATTGCTAGGAAACTTATTAGCATCAATAATAATATTCTTAACACACACACACACACACATAAATTCTTCCCAGAACAATGGACGGTCATCATGTAACAGCTTAACCAGCCAATATTTCCTCCCCTGGCATATACAGTGATGGATGAAGCTCTCCATCCAAACATTGTAACCTGCAGCTAACAGAAGCACTAACCATAGAACTGCTTGAACTCAGGGTCATGTTTACACTGTAAATATGTAAATGTGCCATGTAAATATTTATGCTCTCTCTATTTTATTAAAAAAGAAAGAAGAACAAGGCCTAAGATGATTCAAGCAGGCTTCTACCCAAACTGTGGTCTGAATCTGCAGCATCTATATGACCTGGGAACTTGGCAGAAATGCAGAATCTCAGGCCCCACCCCAGACCTGCTGAATCAGAAGCCATATTTTAAGAAGATTCCTATGAAATTCAAATGCACATTAAAGTTTGAGAAGCTCGGCCCTAAAAACTTCTGAGTGAGAGCAGTGGGTGGTAACAGCATTCTGAATAAATGTCCCACCATCTCTACAAACCAGTAGGAATGTCAGAAATGGCAAGTCACTGTATAGTTCCTTCTACAAACATTCATCAGGACCCATTATGTGCCACACACTATTCCAGGTGCTGCTATACAACAATGAAAAAAAAAAAAAAGAAATGAAAAATCACTGCTCTTGAGGATCAAATGAATAGTCTATGAATAGCATGTCAGGTGGCAGTAAGTACCATGAAGAAAAATTAAAATGAGATATGGAAGGGAAAGTTTTTGCAATTTTAAATAGTATACTCAGCAGATGATATTTGTGCAAAGACCCAACGGAAATGAAGAGATAAGTTTTGTGAATATTGACTGGAACAGCACGGTAGGTGAAGAGAACAGCAAATGCTAAGCCCTGAGGAGGAGAAATTATAGCATGTGTGTACACTGATGAGAATGAGTTGATGGTTGCTTGAGAGAGAGGAAAGAATTGTGATGATGTCCTTGATAAGTGGAAGATGAAATCTAGCACACAAGAGAAGCCAGCCCAAAAGAGGAGCATGAACAGTTCAACCAATAATATTAAGGAAGGCGGATCATATGTGCCCAGATGCGAGTAAACTGCTAGAAGTGGGAGTTTTGGAAGTTTCCTCTTGTTTTGTTTAAGATTTCTACTTGAAATAGCAATCAAGTTTATCCATTGAAAGAGAGGGGAAGGAGAATCTTAGAGGTATGAGGAGAGAGAATAAAGTCTGAAATAGCTGTCTAGAAAAGAGATGCTTGTTAAGCAGCATTGATTCCACCTGTGTGACACATCCGCATCCTTTTCTTCTTCCCCAGTCACATTCAGGCATCAAGTTCAAATTCAAGGAGAGAGCAGAGAGTTGGATTTAACAAGAGATGAGGTTTAGCCAGGCACCTACAATGAAGGAGAAAGGGGCAAATTTGCTGAGGTCATATGCAAGAGAGTGACGATAATGAAGGATCATGGAATTTAAGCTCGATTAAAAGGACATGAGGACACACAAAAGAAATAAGGGACTGTGAAAAAGTAATAGGATCACTGGATTGCAGGTCCCAGTAAAGTCAAGCAAGCATTAGGGTCAGAAACTAGAAGAATTAAACTGGTAAGTTAGATGGTAATAGAGAATGGGGTTCTTGCAACTGGGATTATGAAGGGGGTACAATTAGTGCTGATTCCATGGTCCAGGTTGTGTTATCCAATATGGTAGCCACTAACTACAGGTGGCTATTTAAATTTTAATTATTAAAATTAAAGCTTAAAATCCAGTTCTTTAATTGCACTAGCTACATTTCAAGTACCCAATGGCCACGTGTGGCTAGTGGCTTATCAGACAGGACAGATAAAGAGTATTTCCATCAACCCAGACAATTCTATTGGGCAGTACTGTTCTAGAGCATGACCATGGGAGTTCATGGCTAAGGTAAGATGATGCGCTAGACTACTGGAGGGTCCTGGACCATCGATACAGATACTGAAATCACCAAGAACTGGGACAGGAGTCGTTTTGGAGCCAGGAGCTAAAATCTTCAAAGTGTTAGAGAGAGTAGGGTCCCCCCGAGTGTTACAGGGGGAATTTTGTTTTGCTTTTTTAACGAGGAAACAGTAAAATTGTCTAGAAGGGCCATAAGGGAGCAAACAGGGTACCTACCCCATATCTAGGCCAGTGTGCCCGGAGGACCATGTGAAAGGGCTACAGGGAAAACCGTGCCCTCAGGTGAGATCCAGTCTGTAGGAGGGAGAAGGTGAAGAGCATATTCAAAGAAGATGGTTGAGGATACAAGAGATTCTGCTGGTGGCTGACCACAGGTCCCAGAGCGATAACAAAAGGGTTTCAGGAGACAGGGAGCAGTATGCGATAAGCTCGTGGAAGGGGATGTGCAGAGCTGTATGGGGATGAAGGTCAGAGAGGTGATGGGTGTCCTGGGAAACTGGGCTGTGTGTGGGGACTGGTGTAAACAGCGATAACACAGCGAGATTGATCCTGTTGGCCCCAAAGCAATAACTGGGAGAAACTGTGAGTGTTGAAGGAGAAAGAGGACTCTTGCCAACAGCACAAAGAATTCTGGAATATCCCCTTCACTTCCTCCTCAGGTCACATGGAGGCCAGGAAAGGACCGAGAGCTTGGGCACCTCTTGGTTGCTGGCAGTAGGGGAGGAGGCCTGGGAAGGGTGGCCTTCCCCAGAGAACGTGGAGCTCCCTCTTCCCCCCACCACCCCACTTTTCGGCTGTGCCCTGTGGCCTGTGAGATCTTAGTACCCTGACCAGGGATTGAACCCAGGCCCTGGCAGTAAAAGAACTGAGTCCTAACTACTGGACCACCAGGGAATTCCCAACCCCCTTGACTTCTTAAACCTGCAACTAGAAACACCTGAGTGTTGGAACTTCTCTGGAAAAGGAGGCTGCTGGAAGCAGGAACCAAGCTTCAGGGTCCCCCGCAGTAGAAACCTATCTGAGTCCCAATCGTGACTCTGTCACTTACAACCCTGCACCCTGGGGCAAGTCTTTTCACTTCTCTGAGTCTCCACCCCGCTATCTTCAGGCTTCCCTGCTTATCTTTTATACTATGACCTCTACCTAGAAGTCTCCTCTCCCTTTTCCAAGCCAAGGGGATGACTGTGGTCTGCTGCTTGAAGATACACACTTTAACTATTCAAATAACTGACCGTTTTCATGCATTCCTTCATGTATTCATTCATTTTTTCAAGAAATACTAATAACTAATATTAAGAGAACAAATTGGATAAACGAGGGTTTAAATACAAGTTCCACCACTTACCAGTGGTATGTCCTTAGAAATTCCCTTAACCTCGCCAAGGCTTGGTTTTCTCTCCTGCAAACATAGACATTAACAAAACATTTTTCATAGGGCTGTGCGAGGAATAATAAAATAATGGGGCTAACCCACACGGTATGTAGTTCAGTGCCCGGCACATAGTAAGAGTTCAATAAATGTTAATCATTATTAATCACAAATATGTTTTGCCAGGTGCTGTGCTAAGTGCTGGGGATACAATGATATAAAACAATTAAACATTATGATTGTAATGCAATTAGACAAGAGCTATTCCAAAGAATTTTATATAAACACTACTGGAACGTAATGAAGCGAAGGATTTTATCATGCCTTGGGAAGATGAGAAGGTTTCCTGGGGTGATATTTGAAAAGGTCTTCCAATGACTTAGGAGTTTGCCAGATGGAGAATAGGAAGGATGCCCTAGGGTGAAGGAACAACATGGCACCTTGAAAGGTGGGGTGTGTCCATGAAACTTCAGGGAACCACAGCAATTGGAACAGGGGGTGCAGAGAAAAGTAGAAAGGAGGTACAGCTTGAGAGACTCAGGGTCCCCTGTGGGGAGGGCACATTTGGCACGCCAGCCCTTCCAACTTGATCTTATGAGCAGTGGGCAATGGTGTTCAGGTTTTTAGGCAGAAGAACAACAGGACCAGGATCTTGGCATTCGAAGGGGAAGCAGGTCGGAAGAGGCACAAGACTGAAGGGGGGGAGACCACTTAAGAGGCTGTTGTAATAATGCAGATGAGACGTCATAAGAGCCTGAACAAGGGTATTGGCAGAGGGGATAGAAAGAAAACTACGGATGGGCAAGGCGGGTCACAGGACTAAGGGATGTGTCAGGCTGGATGCGGGGTAGGAAGATGAGAGATTCATTCACCATCAGCCTAGTAAACTCACACAGCTATGATCTGCTATGGTGGAGATTTAAAATGTTCTAGCACGAGAGGTCCCCAAGTCTAGGGCAGCTCAAAAGTTACTTTGAAGTATATCTTAACTCCCTGAAGTATATCTTAACTCCTTAATGTTTCCTGGCAATCATGTAAGAGCAAAGCAAATAGTCACTCATTGTTCTCAGAAAAGACATTAAGACTATGTATCTATAATGCAAATAGAGCATCCTATTGCTATAATGTTAACCATTGTGCCATTTGTGGGCTGCAAGAGATATAAAACAAAGGGTAAGAGACTTAGCAGAGGGAAGGCTCTACTTCCCGGAGGAGCTCATTTTTGAGCTGGGTCTTAAAGGGTGAGCACATTTTTCAAGGGTAGAGATGGGCACTCCAGGAGGGGGATATGCCTGAGCTGAGACAGGTGAGCAGGAAAGTATGACTCAGGTGTGTTCTGAGAGCCCCTCGTACTGTGAGATGCTCTGGCATTAAAGGACCCATGGTCAAGTAAACCTGGAGATGCAACCTGCTATATAGCACCTCGCCTTGGGCATTCACAATACTCTAAGTATCATAAAGGTCCCGAGAAGGCCTGCAGCTTAAAATAATTTGTATAGTGACACAAAGCAAATCTGTGGCTGCCTGGGGCTGGAGGTGGAGATAGGAGGACTGACTACGAAGGGGCACAGGGAAACATTCTGGGGTAATGGACGTATTCTATACCTTGATTGGGATAGTGGGAAACATGGATGTACACATATCCGAATTCATTGAACAGTAAAATGGATGGCTAGTGGGAAGCTGCCGCATAGCGCAGGGAGATCAGCTCGATGTTTTGTGACCACCTAGAGGGGTGGGATAGGGAGGGTGGGAGGGAGACACAAGAGGGAGCGGATATGGGGATATATGTATATGCATAGCTCATTCACTTTGTTGTACAGAAACTAACACAACATTGTAAATCAATTATACTCCAATAAAGATATAAAAATTCATTGAACAGTACACACAATGTATATTTTGCTGTGTGTAAATTATACCTCATTTAATGTAATTAGTAATTATAATAATTTGATTTTTATTTGACTTTGGAGAATTTTTTTCATTAATATCCCAAAGGCTCATTTCTTGAAACACCATCTGAGAAGCAGAAGTTAGCTTCCTATGGCCACTGTAACAAATTACCACAAACGTAATGGCTAAAAATAACATAAATTTATTCTCCTGCAGTTTCTGGAGGTCACAAGTCTGAAATGGGTGTCACTTGGCTAAAGTCAAGGTGTGGCAGGGCTGTGTGCTTTCTGAAGGCTCCAGAAAAGAAGCTGTTTCCATGCCTTTTCCAGCTTCCAGAGGTCACGGCCCCTTTCATCTTCAAAGTCAGCAATCACATCACTCCACCCTATACTTTCATCCTCAAATCTCCTAATCTGACTCTGACACTTCTATTTCCCTCTTCCGCTCACAGGACTCTTGGGATTGATTGCATTAGTTCCACTCAAATAATCCAGGATAACCTCCCCATTTCAAGATCCTCATTGAATCACATCTGCAAAGTCCCTTTTGCCATATTAGGTAATAGGCACAGGTTCCAGGGATTACGACATGCACATCTTGAGGGTGGGAGGGGGGGGGGTATCATTCTGCTTACCACACTAGTTTTTAATGTAAAATAAGAGGAGAGAATAATAAGCCTGAAAATGAAGGCTGAGGCCAGATCAGGCTCAAGGATGTGGAGTTTCCCAGGTAAGCAACAGGCAGCACTTACTTACCATTGAATTGAAGCACTCACATGTTTTAAAATGTGAAAGCTAATATAGGGTATTAAGCAAAAATTTTCCACTGTTCCCCAGCCATCCAGTTTCCCTCTCTGGAGCCAACAATAGTGACTTACCACTTTTTTATGTATTATTCCAGAAATAATCCATACCCATATATTTTTTTACACAAATAGTAGCAGAGTATAAAAAATTGTTCTGGTAACTTGCCATTTCCCCCCAAAGAATATAACTTGCACATCATACCATAGTAGAACAAAAAGAGCCTTGGTATAACCCCCTCCCCTTGAGTATGGGCGGGACCTGTGACTTGCTTCTAATCAATAGAATACAGCAAAGTGATAGGGTGTCACCTCCATGGTTACATAAGACTCCAACTCAGCACACTGGACTGAAAGACCTTCCTCACTGACTTGATAAAGTAACTGGCCATGAGAAAGCCCATGAGACGAGCAACTGCAGGCAGCCTCTAGGACCTGCAGGTGGACTCCAGCCAACAGCCAGCCAGAACCAGGGCCCACAGTCTTACCATGGTAAGAAAGTGAATTCTTCCAACAAACTCAATGAGATTGCAAGCAGCTTTCCCCCCAGTCAAGTTTCCAGATGAGAACACAGCTCAGTGAACCTCTTGACTGCACCTTATAAGACTGAGCAGGGAGCCAGCTAAGCCACGCCTGGACTTCTGAGCCACAGAAAGTGTGACATCAAAATGTGGGTTGTCTTAAGCCTCTAAATTCACAGTACTTTGTTACACAGCAATAGAAAACTAATAAATCCCCCAGTAGACTGTAAGCTCCGTGTGGGCGGAAACCACATCCATAGTGTATCCCCCATTGTATCCCCAGCACCTCACACTGTGCTCAACAAATATTGGGTTGGCCAAAAAGTTCCGTTATGGAAAAACCCAAACGAACTTTTTGGCCAACCCAATATTTGTTGAATGAATGAATGTGCATCATCTCTACAATATTTACGACTCCACAAGGAGGATTAGTTTTATACAAGTTTTGCTAAGACAGAGAGAAGATAAGCAACACAGCCAAGATTCACAAAGAGAAAAGATGGGACTTAAACTAGCATCTCCTAGGACCAAACCCCAAGTTCATTCACTAACATCACAGCTGTAAGTGCAGTGCACGCTTTCCGCTGGGACAGATCCAGTGGGAGCCTACACAAATAATTGTCCCTAGCATATACCTATGGCAGACATCACTAATCAATCCCAAATGCTTTCAGCCTGAGTCCACTGCAAACCTTCTTGACTCACCATTTCAGTAGCCACAAGCAATTGATCAGAGCTGACTCAGGAGAGGACGAATATTTATCACCTAAGCTCTAAGCTCCTAGTTGGTATCTATTTCTCCATGCAACTAAATTTGGGCTCCATTCCCAGAAATGTATGGGAAAGAATATGAAAGAAACAAAAGTCTGAGCATAGGGAGAAGTGGTAGCCAGGAAAGAAAAGACAAGGAAAGAAATTGTAGATGGGGGTGGGGGAGACAATGTGGAACTTTCCCTGTAGAGGAAAGCCTACATTTCAGGACAGGAAATTCCACTAATGATACATGCTACAGCTGGATTCTCTTACGGCTAAATTCCCCAGGTCAGCTGATGGAGTCTTCCTTGTACAGTACTTGGATTCTGCAAGTAGAATCCTTTTTTATTATTATCATTGCCATAGCATCCCAGCTGATGACTGCACCAGGGGCACAATGGAATGAGCATTTGCCATGGCTGATATTTATATTGTTTTGACAATTAAGGTGTATACTTGCCTGAGGGGGCTGCAATTTTGGTATTTTAAACAATAATATCCAGAAAGGAAATGTAGCTTTTCAAACAAGGAGTACCTATGCTGCTATAAAGGCGATAAAGCCTTAAAGTTAAAAAAAAAAAAAAAAAGATTGAAAAGTGAGGAAAACAGTCAATGAATTAGTTGTTTGGTTGTGACTTCTTTGTTTGTTAATAAATTGATAAAAATCCACTTTCCTGTAGTCATTAAATAGACCAGGGTTGCCAAATATACTGTGCTGACAATACCACCTCTGATGCCCATGGCAGGCATTACTAATTACTCACATCATTCTTTCCCCCCTAGTCCCAGTTTGGTCTTGGAAACCTTCCCAATATGGAGCTCCACGCAACCAATAACAATCTATCATTTTGGATCTCAAGGCAAAGCTACCTGCCATCCAAGATTATAGGCACAGCCCCAACTCAGAAATTATCAAGCAAAAAGCACTATAGTCACAATCAAAAGCACAGACCCTGGACTCAGAGTGCCTAGATTTGAAGCCCACCTCTGCTATGCACAGCCATGCCATGCCTCAGTTTTTCCACCTGTAAAATGGGTAAGAATAACAGCAATTACCCCATGGAGCTACAGTGATGATTAAATGAGTTAAGTATGTGCAGATCTTGGAAGAGTGCCTTGCAAACATAAGCATTGTCTACTCTTTCTTATATTTTGATTCCCTTTGTTCTCTGTGCAAAATCTAACTCTCGCACTGGACTGCATGGTAGGTACCATGTTTTAGTCTTCTTTGAATCCCCAGCACTTAATACCCAATAGGTGCTGAGTCAGTATTTGTTAAACTGTTGAATCGAACTCTTCCAGACAGACTGGCAGACTCACTATTCCTCCCCCCCCCGTGCCTCACACATTTCTGCCTCCTGTCTCTCCCATTGTTTCCCATCCCCTATCCTCCATCTCTTTAAGTCTCCTCTTCATCGTCATCTTTCTTCCACTCTCCCCACACAATCCCACCCCACCGGATTCCTACCCATCCTTCAGAACCTGCCCAGCTGGAATAGTCATTAATCTGATCACCAAATATTCCCAGCTCTCTGCCTTGTGGGTACATAGTAGAATTTTACTTCCTGCCCTGCCCCCTGTGGTTGGGTGGGACCATATTAAAAGTCTGGTTCATGAGAGCAGAATTTGACTGCTGGTGTGAGACCCTCCCAACCTCAGATCTGCTTCCTCCCATCACAAAAATCAGTGATGTTCCAACCTGCAGCTGTTCCATCTGTCTGGTTTGGAGTGAAAACTGGGTGGAGCAGAGCCACTAACTGACCCATGATGAACCAATAGCACGAATGAGAAATGAATCTTTGTTTTTTAAGCCACTGAAATCTGTCGTTGTTTCTCCAACATCACCTGCATCCAGCCTGCTCCAGATACCCTGATGCACAATAATGTCTTCAAGAGGTCAGGGAAAAATTCTCATTCATTTTTATCTTAACATAGTGTCTTGCACAAAGTAAGTGCTCATAAATGACTGTTGAATAAATGATCAGTCATTAATCTCTGAGCCTCTATTTGCACAATCTGTGAAACAGGATAATAAATTTCTTGCTCTTTTACTTTTCCAGGCTCTTAGGGGGCTAGAATGGAATTATGTGTAAGAAAGTGGTTGTGAACCATAAAATGATTAACACATCTCAAGCACTATTATTAGATGATAAACCATTCATTCATTCAGAATTCATTCTCAGGTACTATCCTAGTACCTGAGACAATTAACACATGAACACAATTCTTGAGTTCTGTTGCTGTTCTTAAGCTCAGGAATAATAACAGCTATTGAATGGGCAATACATGCCAGGCACTGTGCTGGGTGCTTGTCACACCATTGTCACTTATAATCCTCAAAGAGTCACAGGAGATGGGTACCATATGCCTATTTTACAGAGAGCAAAACTGAGGTTCAAAAGGGTTAAGTAACTGGCCCAAGGTCAAATCGCTAGAAAGTGGCAGAGTTGGGAGCTTAGTCAATAACCCCAAGTATTTGGACTCCTTTGGGAATATAAATGCAAGTATTTGGTATCAAAGCCATTAGCCACAGCTCTATTCTACCTCCCACGGAAGGTGTGAATTAAACACTCTTTGAACTGGTCAGGCAGGAGTGCTGCAAGCCCGGGAGTCCTTACTATGACCACCCAAGGGACAGCAGAGATACTACATAAAGCAGGCTGCCCAGACACACATCTTCCCCGAGTGACACAGGCTGAGCGGGTGCCAGGTGTTTTAAAATTTAAAATATACATCCATGCAGACGCATCCACTCCCAAGAGCAAAAGCCAAAACAAACAAAAAACAAAAGAAGGAAGCATTTATTTCTCACTTTAGAAAAGTTTATGCCATTAAAACCTTTTTTTTTTTTTTTTTTTTTTTTTTTGCGGTACGCGGGCCTCTCACTGCTGTGGCCTCTCCCGTTGCGGAGCACAGGCTCCGGACGCGCAGGCTCAGCGGCCATGGCTCACGGGCCCAGCTGCTCCGCGGCATGTGGGATCCTCCCGGACCGGGGCACGAACCCGTGTCCCCCGCATCGGCAGGCGGACTCTCAACCACTGCGCCACCAGGGAAGCCCATTAAAAGCATTTTAAATAGTATCAGCCTCATGAGCGTCTGACCAGTGCAGTCACACAGGGCTGGGCACTCAGAAGGCCCCATGCTCGGGGTCTCAGGCTCTGAAGTCACCATCCTGAAATTATCAAATTTTCCCTTAGCATTTGTGTTTTGTAAGTGAAGCCAGAAGGGACAGTGGATCTTGCTTCAGAGGCCTAGAGCCTTACCCCAGGCACAGCCCCAACTCCTGCCACCCACTGCTTCCCAAGGGAGGACTCTCAGCAAACCGCCTGTTCCGGACCCCCTTCCCTGTCCCCTCCTGAGCACAGGCATGGAGGTCAGGGCAGGGGCGGTGCGTGGGGCAGAGTGCTAGAACTGAAATCCCTCGCCTACATTTGCCGACTGCATGATCATATACAGTCGGCAAATGTTATAATGGGCATGTTGTTTAAACTCTCTAAGCCTCCATTTCCTCATCTGTAAAATGAAGGTAAAAACAATACCTGTTTCATAGAATTAAGAATTAGGGGCTTCCCTGGTGGCGCAGTGGTTGAGAGTCCGCCTGCCAATGCAGGGGACGCGGGTTCGGGCCCCGGTCCGGGAGGATCCCACATGCTGCGGAGCGGCTGGGCCCGTGAGCCATGGCCGCTGAACCTGCACATCCCGAGCCTGTGCTCTGCAACGGGAGATGCCACAACAGTGAGAGGCCTGCGTACCGCAAAACAAACAAACAAACAAACAAAAAGAATTAAATGTGAAGACCCTTGTAGAGCATTTAGCATGGTGCCTGACACACAGCAGCAGCTCAATAAATGGCAGGTGTTACATTCTTACAACCAGCTGGGACACTGGTACTGTGATCCCAGGTCACAGAAGAAGACAAAGTCCTGCACCCTGGATGCTCCTGAGCTGGAGAGGCCATACGCAAACCTACAGCTGCCAGATTCCAAAACCCAGGTGGTTGACCACTGCCACTCCTGGAACAGGGCCTCTTTTGGTGGCTCGAGGTCCCACCCCAGGCCTGCTTCTGAGGTTTTTAAACCACGGCCCTGTGAACTTGGGATCTGTCTGGACCTCATAGCTCTCAAAGTCCTGACAGTGATCAAGGCAGCCCTACCAGGTAGCAACCGTGACCATCACCATGCGTGAGGCCCAAGAGACCACTCATGCCTGTTTAACTTCCCTTCCACTGAGCCTCATGCCTTGCCATGCCCAACAGGAACTTAACAAGCTGTTTTGATGAAAATCTACGTAGCTGATAAAGTTATTCTGTACCTACCTAACGTTTGATGGTGACACCGAGCGACCGGGGGTGGGGGGCAAGCTGCAAGAATAACATAGTAAACGCTCAATGGAAACTAAAGGCAAAGGGGAGAAAGTGGAAAAGGCAGACCGCGCAACGACTAAAGGTTTGAAACCAAGGCTTTGATGCTTTTGAAACGGAATCCAGGAAAATTGCTGTAGCCCCTGTAGCCAGTTGGAGGACTTTTCCCCCTGCATTGCTGAACTGTTTGGGAGCCTCCAACTGCTACCCTCCCAGGTTGGGAACAGAGCCCTGAAGCCTGGGAGGCAGGGTGTGTGTCAGTCAACCCCGGAGCTGGCAGGACCCTGGGCCTTGCGTGGAGTCCAGGCCCATCTCTGACACAGGGGGGAGTGCAGAGACAGGAGTGGGCGTTTGCTGACAAGCAGCTTCATGGGAAAGCTTGCCTCGGCATTTCTCCGTGCTGAATCAGGGAGAAAAGTCGGGCAGAGCGCCTACGGGGTTCAACTGAGAGAGGAAAAACAGAGCCTGAGGTGGGGCAGCCAACACAGCACGAAGCAGTGTGCGCGACAGCAGAATTCTCACCACCGGAAGGCCTACTGAGTGCTTTCCACAGCTCCCTCTTAGCCCTCATCACAGCCCTCTGAGACATCGAGAGCTACGCAGCTAACTAGCGGTTACAGCGGAATTCAAGCTCAGGTCTGACAAGAGCCGAATCTCACGCACGTCTGATCCATCGCCCTAGCCCTCCCCTGGGACAGTGTGCCTCACCCTGCCCTCGCCACCTTCTCCTCCAGAGGTTAGGGAAAACCAGACAGACAGGACACAAAGCAGATGTGGAGAGCGGCATGCACCTCTCAGACAGCCTGGCCCCGAATGCAGGAGACTGGGTGGGTCCTGTTCAGCCTTGTGTGGGGCAATCTTACACCTGCCCGTCCAGATGGAGAGAGAAGAGCCCAGACCTCCCCATTCCTCCCTAAGTATGTCATCCAGAGCAGCACTCTTCAATAAAAACATAGCCGCAGGTACATCTTGTAATTACAACTTTCTAGTAGCCACAGTTTTAAAAGTAAAAACAAAGAGCTGAAGTTAATATGTTTTATTTAACCCAGCCACCTAAAATAGTATTGTTTCAATATATAATCAACATAAAAAATTACTGAGATAGCATATGTTCTTTCTTTTCGTACTAAGTCTTTGAAATCCAGATGCACTTTATGCTTACTCCACAACGCCATTTGGACCAGCCTAGTCCCACGTGGCTGGTGGCTACTGTATTGGATACCAAAATACCCAAATGAATACCACCTCGCTCTACATGATGAAAAGGTTTTTTTTCATTATCATTGATTTTTTTTGACGTACAGTTCTATGACGTACAGTTTTTTGACGTACAGTTCTATGAATTTTAACACATGTATAGATTAATGTAACCACCACCATAACTGGACTGCAGAGCTCTTCCATCACCCCCAAAGGATTCCTTGGTGCTGTCTCTCTACTATCACACCGTCCACCCTCCCCTAATCTTTGCGCAAATGGAATCGTACAGTATGTAACCTTCTAATATTGGCTTATTTTACTCAGCATAATGCCTTTGAGACTCATCCAAATTTGTTATGAGCATCAATAGTTCATTCCTATTTATTGTTGTTTTATTACGTTGTATGGATGTACCACAGTTTGCATATCCATTCAACTGCTGAAGGACCTTTGAGTTGTTTCTAGTTGGGATGATTATGATGAGAGTTGTTATAAATACGTGTAGAGGTTTTATGTGAACCAGTTTTCATTTCACTTCTCAGGAGTGAGATTGTTGGGTTACATGGTAAGTGTATGTTTAGCTTCATAAGAAACTACCAAAATGTCTTCCAGAGAAGTTGAACCATTTTTTACTCCCACCAACAATGTGGAAGGGTTCCAGTTGTTCTGCATTCTTATCAGCACTTGGTACTGTCAGTATTTTTATTTAGCTATTCTGATACATATGTAGTTGCATCTCATTATACTTTTAATTTGTTTTTCCCTAATGATTAATGATACTGAGCATCTTTTAATGTGCTTCTTTGCCTTCCCTATGTCTTCTTTGGTTATATGTCTGTTTAAATCTTTTGCCTATTTTTAAATTAGATTGTATGCTTTAAAAGTTTTATATATTCTAGATACAAGTCCTTTGTCGGATATGTGATATGCAAAATATTTTCTCCCAGTCTCTAGGTTTTTTTCTCATTTTCTTAACATTGTCTTTCACAGAGTAAAAGTTTTGATGATGTTCAATTTATCAATTTTTTTTATCAAAGTGTAATTCACTTTGATAAAATTACACTTTTGTTAACATTAGTAAGAACTCTTTTGCCTAACTCCAGGTCATGGACATTTTCTCATGTTAAGTTTTTTTGGGTTTTTTTTTTTGCGATATGCAGGCCTCTCACTGTCGTGGCCTCTCCCATTGTGGAGCACAGGCTCCGGACGCACAGGCCCAGCAGCCATGGCTCACGGGCCCAGCCACTCTGCGGCATGTGGGATCCTCCCGGACCGGGGCACAAACCCGTGTCCCCTGCATCGGCAGGCGGACTCTCAACCACTGCGCCACCAGGGAAGCCCTCATGTTAAGTTTTTGAACGATAAATCACACATTTAACACCCAAGGAGTTGTACCTATGTAAAGAAGTTCAGCTGTGAGTTTTAGTTGTGAAAATCCCCATTGTTCTGTGCAATCATTCACTCATTCACTCCGCAGACATTTAATAAGTGGAAAGTCATCACCAGTAAAACAAAGATGATTACAATTTTGGTCCACAATCGTAGCTGCCACTAATTGAGGGTCTAGGCCAGTGGCCATGTAAATATTATCTATCCCCTCCAATCTGGCATTACCACCCTCGTTTCCCAGAAGAGGAAGCTGAAGCTTAGAAAAGTTAAGCAATTTTCCAGTCACACAGGCAGGAAGCAGTGGAGCTGGGGTTCTCCAAAGCCCTCAGGTATGGGAGGGTTCTTCGGTTTCTAGCAACAGGAAACAGTTCAATCTACCTAAGTGGTAAAAAAAAAAAACAGAGAAGGGGTCCACAGGTATTTCACAGAATCAACCCTATGGCTGAACAACCATATCCTGGAAGGAAAAAAAGTCAAGGAAGTACAAAGATCTAGCTAGCAGGAAAAAGAGAGATGTCACCTTCCAGACACCCGCTTTGAATGAAACGTCTTCAACAACGTTCAGCCCTTGCTTGTGCTCTCTCCAGGTTCAAGTTCCTGGAGCAATCATCTGGTTGACCCATCGTAGGTTATGTGAACATCTATTGACCAAGGAATGATGGAACCTTCATTGACACCCCCACCAAGACTATAGCCAATTAGGGACATAGTGTCCTTTCCTTGTTGAATGGAATATCAGGTGCTATTACTGGAGGGAAATGGGAAGAACTGATCCTGGGAAGACTAAAAAAGCCATAGACGCTCACGAATGCAATGACTTCCAAAATTTCTTACCATAATCCACGTTAAGAAATCTATTTCACCAACATGTAAGTGTACGCACATATGACTGAAATGAAATTTTCATATAACGGTATGTGCCCTTACAATGTGTGGTAGAGTCTGACAGGTCACACTCATTTCCTTTCATTTTTAAAAAACGCATTTTATAAGTACCTTATGAGTCAGAACCTGCTGATTGAAAAGGACTCTGCCCTTGCCACGATTTCCTCCCTCTCCCTATCCATGAAGACTCCAGAAGGAAAGACGTGTGAAACAGTGAAGGCATAAAGTGATGAGCTCTATAATGTCTCTCCAGAGAATATTAACCCATCCATATCACCAGACGGGTGTGTGAACAGAGATGTAAAACTCCCGTGAATAAGAAAAGGCTGACAAAAGATAGATGTTTTCCCACAGAATCAGACCCTGAGACAAAGATGGGGGTCCAAGTAGCTTATCTGTGAAGTGATCCCAGGAAGGACAAGGAGGGAGTGGGAAAGTGAGATGGGGAAGCGAGGAAGGCCAGCAAAGGCTTCATGATGAGGGTGTTGTCACTGGGCATCTGAGACTCAGTCACACAGCAGACCTTCTGAGAAACTGTGCAGAACATGCTTCAGGACTGTCCCACCGAAGGGCAGGGAGGATGGGGTGTTCATCCACAAACTGCATCCTTCCACGGGAACGTGTCCCCAAAGCCATTAATTTCCCAATACATCCATCTTGCCACCAAGTGAGGGCCAAGCTCCCGTGGCCGAAGAACACCCTCAGGCAGAAAAATGCAGAAAGATTTGGGCTGTACGGGAATTGTATGCAGATAACCTCCAGGTGGGTCAGGAGTCAGGTCCAATGGGACAGGAATAGAAGCAGCACTGAGTAGAGAGTAGCAAACCCTTAATCAGCAGTGCCGGAGGGCTGTGGGTCTCACCCCAGGCTGCACATTGTCATCTGAGGAGCTCTTAAAGAGTACCGATTCCCCATGGAGGATGGGGTGGATCTCCAGCATCAGTATATTTTTTAAATTCTGCAGAGTCTAATGTGCAGGAAGTATAAGATGGAATAGGAAGGAAGGAATAACATTTCTTGTGGTTTGGTGTTTGGGTTGTTTTTGTTTTTGTTTTTGTTTTTGAGGTAACCTTTGTGTCTCATTTAATTCTCTCAACCATGCTATACGTTACATATTACTATACCCATCTCAAAGGTGAGAAAACTGAGGCTGAAGGAAATCAAGTAACTCGCCCAAGCTTCCATTGTTATGAGCAAAAGGACCAAGCTCACCATCCAAGACTGAATCCATGACTCTTTCTACTCCACCATGCTATATCCCTCAAGGAAAATTTTAATAAAATTGATGGTGAAAGGAAGGGGGCAGGAAAAAAAATTGAAAGCAAGAGTGTCACTGAATAAATCAAGGCTGTCTTAGGTAAGGCACGGTGGGAAGGGCTCTGGAGGCAGCAAGAAACCCTGGATAGCCAAGGCTGCTCCCAGCACCAAGAAAAATGAGGCAAAGCCACCAAAGGCGGACGGAGTACCAGCTAACCCTGCCCTGTCCTAGTGTTCCCTGAAGCTAGCCCTGCTCTCAAGGTCTTGCATCAAAGGTAACTCAATGGGCCATTTTCCCATCAGACCCTGAACTGTGACTCGGCACGTCACAGCCTACCTGCTCCTGTTTGAGAGCCTCTCAGCATGATTGATCTTCCTCTTCTCTGTGGCCTCCAGGCTGGCTATATTCAGCCTAGAGAATAAACCAGCAACACAGCGACCAGCCTTTCCTCGTTTCTGCAACTGATTTCTCTATTCTCTGCATCTGCCTGGCTCTCCAAGCTCAGCAGCCCATCTGGTTGAAGGGATATCCTGCTGTTTACAGCCTCCTCTGGGACTGCTGGAAGATAGGAGAAGCCCTAGCCATTTCTGCTCCATGTGTCTGTGCCATGAAACTGAATTTTATTTAAGCATCACATTTGGGGAAGGAAAAGGAACTTCAACCTTTGCTTTCTTGATAGTATCTTTCAGCAACAACAAGATGCCTAATCCATTCAGGCAACCCTCAAAAGGAAAAATTCAAAACTAAAATCTCCCGAGCAGGCTGTGCTTCCCAAGTCCAAGAGAATCTTTCAGTGAATATTGGAAAACTGTAGAGCTGGGAGGGACCCTAGAGATCATCTCTTAGAAAGGGAAGCTGAAGGACCAAGCGGAGGAGTGACTTGTCCGATACCATGGCAATGGGGGTGCTTTGACCTCTTGTCCCCAGATGATGTTCTACTGGGCAAGGACTGCAAACGGGAAAGACAGGAAGACAGCATGCTGAAGGTGGTGATCCATGTTGAGAAATGTACATATTTCGCCATCACATGAGTATATATACACATGGCTGAAATGTGTATACAGAAAAGTAGGGCCAGAGCCAAGGAAAAGAGTGGATTTAAAACCTGCAGGCGGGCTTCCCTGGTGGCGCAGTGCTTGAGAGTCCGCCTGCCGATGCAGGAGACGCGAGGTCGTGCCCCGTTTCGGGAGGATCCCACATGCCGCGGAGCGGCTGGGCCCGTGAGCCATGGCCGCTGAGCCTGCGCGTCCGGAGCCTGTGCTCCGCAAATGGGAGAGGCCACAACAGTGAGAGGCCCGCATAACGCAAGAAAAAAAATAAAAAATAAAAAAAAATAAATAAATAAAACCTGCAGGCTTGGCCCCAACTGTGAAGAAAACAAAGTGGTCTTCGCTATTTACCAAGCCATCCCTCCCAAGTTGACTAATCCCAGGGCCACCATATTGCATAACTCCAGGAGCCCCAACTCACACTGTACCGTTAATCCATATTTTAGAAAGGCAGAAGAGTAAGAACGCAAATGTTAGCTATTATTTTTCTTGCTCTTCATTAACAGCAGGAACTGAGGCATTCATTGATAACTACGGGACTCATTAAAAACAAATAGCAACTGGAAAAACACCCCAGGAAATATGGTTTTCAAGATACAAAAGAATGAATCTATAAAAGCAAGTTAATCACAAAGATCGCTAAAAGTGAGGCCATTCAGGAGGATCTGACTTAAGCACTCACAAAGGTGGTAGGCATTGTTCTCAGAGCTTTGTGTATGTAAAGTTTCACCACGGCCGGATGACATAGGCAGTATTATTTATCTCCCATTTTACTGATGAGGAAACTGAGATGGTAGAATAACCAAGTAACTTGCAAGTCACATAGCTAGGAAGTGGCAAGGGGATTCAAAGGCAGCAACCTTGCTCCCAGCACTGTGTGCTTGACTACTTACAACATCACCCCTTTTGTAAGAGCCAGTTAATCAAGGTTACCTTCATGACATTATTTTTTTCTTAGATTCCATATATGTGTGTTAGCACATGGTATTTGTCGTTCTGACTTACTTCACTCTGTATGACAGACTCTAGGTCTATCCACCTCACTACAAATAACTCAATTTCGTTTCTTTTTATGGCTGAGCAATATTCCATTGTATATATGTGCCACATCTTCTTTATCCATTCATCTGTCGATGGACACTTAGGTTGCTTCCATGTCCTGGCTATTGTAAACAGAGCTGCAATGAACATTTTGGTACACGACTCTTTTTGAATTATGGTTTTCTCAGGGTATATGCCCAGTAGTGGGATTGCTGGGTCGTATGGTAGTTCTATTTGTAGTTTTTTAAGGAACCTCCATACTGTTCTCCATAGTGGCTGTATCAATTCACATTCCCACCAGCAGTGCAAGAGTGTTCCCTTTTCTCCACACCTTCTCCAGCATTTATTGTTTCTAGATTTTTTGATGATGGCCATTCTGACCGGTGTGACATGATATCTCATTGTAGTTTTGATTTGCATTTCTCTAATGATTAATGCTGTTGAGCATTCTTTCATGTGTTTGTTGGCAATCTGTTTATCTTCTTTGGAGAAATGTCTATTTAGGTCTTCTGCCCATTTTTGGATTGGGTTGTTTGTTTTTTTGTTATTGAGCTGCATGAGCTGCTTGTAAATTTTGGAGAACCTAGGGGTAAGATGGGAATAAAGACACAGACCTAGTAGAGAATGGACTTGAGGACACGGGGAGGCGGAAGGGGAAGCTGGGACGAAGTGAGAGAGTGGCATGGACATATATACACTACCAAATGTAAAACAGATAGCTAGTGGGAAGCAGCTGCATAGCACAGGGAGATCAGCTCGGTGCTTTGTGACCACCTAGAGGGGTGGGATAGGGAGGGGGGGAGACGCAAGAGGCAAGAGATATGGGAACATATGTATATGTATAACTGAGTCAGTTTGTTATACAGCAGAAACTAACACACCATTGTAAAGCAATTATACTCCAATAAAGATGTAAAAAAAAAAAAAAAAAAAATCAAGGTTACCTGCTTGTTAGAGCAGCGGGGGCAGTTGAATCCTGCTGTGTTTCGCTCACATCACTGCAGGTGGCCTGCATGAAGTCTGCAGTGGGGGGACAGTGAGGAAGTGATCTTGCTCCAATGTTGTAGGGAGGCGACAGAGACAGCCACAGCTCTGCTTTGAAATCTACAAGGGATCAATGACGACCTCAGGCACAGGTCTGGACAAGAGTCCTAGCACCCCCAAGCAATCACCATGGGAGCTCAGAGGGAGGCTCTGGGCCACTGGGAGCTCCTCCCCAGCCCCCAAGCCCAACCCTCCTTTGGGAATGTGATGTAAAATAAGGGAGAAAAAAATGCTTTAAGCCCCTCCTCCGTAGGCCAACAACAAACATATTCAGAGTAACTTTGAGACCCCCCTCCAGCACTCCCAACCAATAGAGAGAGACTTTTTAATTCACCCCACTTTGCAACCTTGAGCAATTTACCTCACGTCTCTGAGCCTCAGTTGCTTCATCTCTATAGACCCACCATATACACATGTGTAAGCATTAAACTGAGGGAATTCCCTGGCAGTCCAGTGGTCAGGACTCCAAGATTTCACTGCCGAGGGCCCGGGGTTCAACCCCTGGTCAAGGAACTAAGATCCCACAAGCCACACGGCACAGCCAAAAACATAATTAAGTTGAGATGAATGGTGAAAAGGGCTTAGCACAGTGCTTGCCACCTGGCAGAAGACCAGTAAATGAAGCAATAAAATGACAGTTTCCTTCTGCCCTTTTGGGATTAAAAGAACAC
The DNA here is from genome assembly GCF_000442215.2 of Lipotes vexillifer. Classification (NCBI taxonomy): domain Eukaryota; kingdom Metazoa; phylum Chordata; class Mammalia; order Artiodactyla; family Lipotidae; genus Lipotes; species Lipotes vexillifer. Next base: position 1,270,271 of record NW_006769393.1, read on the forward strand.
GGTTAGGTCCCTAACCAATATTCATTCTTATTCTTTACCAAAAGACTCCTGATTTCATTCAGGGCTTCAGTAGGCCCAGATTTAAAAAAAAAAAAAAAAAATCGCCTTCCCAGATTCCTTTGTAGGTCCAGGTGGCCACATTTCAGTTCTGGCAAATAGAATATAAGGAGAAGAAGATTTGGGGAGGCTTCTGGGACATTTGTCGCTTCCCCAGAAACCAAGGGGAACAAACTCAGCCAACGTTTCCCTTTGACCCTTGCCTTCTGCCCTTTCCCCTTCTTCCTTCTGAAGGTGCAGCAGCCATCTTGCCACAATAAGGACCAAAACCACAGGCTGATCACAGGAACAGAGAAGGGGCCTGGGTCCTAAATAACATCCTTTGGTCACCACACCGACTCCAGACTTTCTGACTCTTGACTTACTGGGTTAGAAATAAACCCTTATCAGGTTTTCCATTATCTGTAGCTGAACACATTCCTAACTGATATTTACCAATTCCAGTTTGATGTATTGAAATAAACAAAGTACAGAGATGCTGGGCTGTTTGCCCAAGGTGGTATCATGAATTGACTGGTGGCAAATCTAGGCCTGTTGAGTATCTGAGTCTTAAATTCCCAACCCTAATACCCTCAGAATCGATTATATTCCCACAAAAATGGTATTTATGTCAAGAATCAGAATGATCACTGTCATAAAATATTTATAAGGTGTGCCATGGATAGGTTCCCTTCTGGAAATGTAAGTAGCCAGTTAAAAAAATGGATTTCATTTAATCTGTGCAAGTGGGCCTTTCAGTCTTGGGGCAAATCACATACAAAGCTCAGAAGAGAAGCTGATCATCTATAGAACCCACGTTCATCCCTCTGCAAACACTAGGAAGCACCTTTGAATACCACGCTGTGAAATCAACCAAACAGAGCTGCCTGCCCTGACATCTATCGTAGAGAAGATAATGAACTCACAAAAGCAATGACTTTGAACTGCTATTAAATATTTTATAACCCGATCACTTAGGAAGTCAGGATTGAAAAGCATGATTACAGAAATATAACCTTTGCATGGCAAAATTGTTTGGGCTTCAAGTTTTCATCTGCCTTGGATTGTTACAGTTTAATGAAAACAATTTTCTGGACTCAAAAAGGCAATTAATAAATAAATGCAATTAATTAAACCATATTCAAATGCTCTTGATGAAAATTTATATCTGCAGGATGTGAGATTGATCAGAATCTCTGGAACTTTAGGATCCCTAGGAGAGAAAGGCTTGCTCCTTTCCTTGAGAAGAGATGTGTCCTGGGAACTGTTCGGGTAGATGTAGGCAGTGTTGCTTAGTACTAATCCTGCCACCAAGCCATAGACTCCGGGTGGGATGGCTTCATAGTGATGCCCCCAGGGTCGTGTCTGCACTGACGTCGCTATTCCCCTGGCCAGACCCAATGTGTCCAGTGTAAAAACACATGACCCGGCTTCCCTGGTGGCGCAGTGGTTGAGAGTCCGCCTGCCGATGCACGGGACACGGGTTTGTGCCCTGGCCTAGGAAGATCCCACATGCCGCAGAGCGGCTGGGCCCGTGAGCCGTGGCCGCTGAGCCTGTGCGTCCGGAGCCTGTGCTCCGCAACAGGAGAGGCCACAACAGTGAGAGGCCCGCGTACCGAACAAAAAAAAAGAAAACACATGACCCAAGTTGTGCCAGATTCTCTCTCGTGGGAAGTCAAGACATAAACAAAAAGACATAGTGATGGGAAGTCTTTAGAACAGAGTCATGTTTGCTGGCAGCAAACTAGAAAGTAAGCCCAGGAAATCCTGCCACCGCTGTCCCAGCAGCCTGTCTATTCTTGCCCTTTCTAAGATCATCTGACTCTGTGAGCTCTCCCAGTACTTTCCTAAGAAATACTTTATTTTCAACTTAAGCTATAGATGAAATCAGTTTCTGTTGCTTAAAAACAGAAGCCTCTCAGTGAATACATTTGACACTATTGTACACCCATGAGTAGGGTCACAGAGTCAGAAACACTCGTTCCCTCCCACCACCAAGCAGAAATAAACAGTCCTAATCTTGGACCAATAGAGGGTGTCAAGGAATCTCTACCTTATTGTCTCCAGGTCTCTAAGAAAACTGGTTTCAGCATTCAGCCCTCACACTCTGCCCCAGGACCCTTCTTTCCCAGGTTCTTTCTTCCACCTGCTGTGGCAGCAACCGGGGTTGGAATCCTGACCCTGCTTCTTCTGGTTGTGTGACCCAGGGTATTGTCCACACCTCAGTTTCCCCACTTAGAAAGAGGAGAGGTAAACACAATGCTCACCCATGGACTTGTTGTGAGGATTGAGTTAACCTAGATGAAGTGCTCAGAATAGCACATCATCCCTAACTTCTCCAACTCCCTCCTCCTGTATTCCAGGCACACCAGCCTACCTTTCAGAAACCTACCTCTTAGTTGCCTGGAAGTCTTAGGGAGACTCTGTTCATTCTCTTCTTTCTGCCTGGGAACCCCATTCTACCTGGACACATTCCCCATATCCACCCAGTGATATATGGCTAAAATGACCCCAGTTCCCCACCCTCCCTATATCTACACTCAGTCTTCGCTCTGTGATTTCACAGCCCCTCCCATCAAGAGTCTATACTCCCCATCTCTTGATTCTGGGCTAGTCATTGCCCTGCTTTGGCCAATAGAATTCAGTAGAAGTGATATTGTACCAGTTTTGAGCCTGGGACTCAACAGACCTTGCATGTTTCTCTCTCTCTCTCTCTCTCTCTCTCTCTCTCTCTCTCTCTCTCTCTCTCTCTCTCTCCCCCCCCCCCTGACTCCTGCCCAGTCACAGACTCAGGTTAGCCTGCTGGATGATGACGCATACATGGACCAGTCTCCACCATTACCCCAGCCTGCAACCAACGAATCCCTTGAAGCAGAGCCACCTAGCTGATCAGGTGCTCTCCCTGGACCAGCCGACACCAGAAGAATCACCCACCAGAACCCGGCCCAAATTGCCAACTCACTGCATTAAGAACTAAGTAAGTGATTGCTGGCTTGAGCCACTAAATTTGGGGATGATTTGCTACATTGGAAAAGATAACTGGCACCTATCCTCTCTAAGCCTCCGACTCCTCTGTGGTATAATGGAAGTAATGAAAAATAGGAATAATAAAACCCACTTCCTAAAATAAGTGTGACGACTACATAAGATAATGCTTGTAAAATGCCTGTGTTACATTAAGAATTACATAACTGTTCACACCACAGACATGGTGATGACCATACTGGAGTTTTCACTTTACCTCTCATCTGTAAATGTGGGAGTAATAATATCTAATGAACAGGGTTGTCGTGAAGAATTGAGAAAATATGCGTAATGTGCTTAGCACCACTGCAGACACAGAACATCAAGAAATGGTTATTATTGATGTGTTTTTGTTAAATTATCTCAGAGGATTGGCTCACAACACAGCACCACCATCGCCTACCCTACCCCTGGCATTCAGTTTCCTCCCCTTGATGATTAGACCTTGTTTCCCAGCCCACAGCCTGCACAGGGGGCATCAGGATCCGGGTCAGGAAGGAGGTCACGTTTAGTTCCTGGGCTCCTTGAAGGTCAGCCTCCTTTGGACCTTAGCCACTAGGAAGCAGACTCACCCTCCAGCCACGCAGAAAGCAGGGATTGTCCTGTGGGTCCTCTTCCGTTCTCGGATCCCAACGCCCACCTCGTCTTAAGGCCCAGAATTTGGGAAGCCCCTACTAGCCCCATTATGTGCGGGCCATACCCTCACTGTGATCACTGACCTGTCCACACCAGACCTTCCCTCTTGACTGGGGAGAGACCCCTCCCCCAAGCAGCTTGCGGAGACACTGGTGGCGGCACTTCCTGAGCTCCGGGCGACCTCTCAACCTACGTGAGTAGTTTCATAATTCATGCCTGCCCATCAGCAGACAGATTTAGCCTGCTGCCTGCTGAGTCTGGAAATACTGAATATTAAAATATCCCAGACGCTCGCCCTTCTGACGCCCTCGCCTCTCAGATTCACAAGCAGCTGGTTGCATGAACGATCCCCAGGACACACATCAGTTTGTCAGTTAAGTAGATTTTGAGCGCTCACATGTGTAACTTTCATGGAAACGGGAAGCAGTTTTCGGGGCCACGGATTAAATGAATGACCTTGGAGAAGTCCGAGTCCTCCCTCTTCGGGGCCAGTATATTTTCTCCTGCACTGCATTACTGCAGAAACTCTCCCGGCCCTTTTTTTTTTTTTTTGCGGTACGCGGGCCTCTCACTGTTGTGGCCTCTCCCGTTGCGGAGCACAGGCTCCGGACGCGCAGGCTCAGCGGCCATGGCTCACGGGCCCAGCCGCTCCGCGGCACGTGGGATCTTCCCGGACCGGGGCACGAACCCGTGTCCCCCGCATCGGCAGGCGGACTCTCAACCACTGCGCCACCAAGGAAGCCCTCCCGGCCCTTTTTGTAGCACCATTTGCAATCAAAGGAAGCAGGAATTCTATTTGAAAGGCATTACTGAGCAAAGTAAAGCAAAAGATCTGAAGAAACATTCTCCACCCACCTAGGATAGCCAGAGAGAGTCTCCTAGGAATTGAAACCTCCCAATATTTGAGGATGGAGGAAGCAGTGAGAATCTTTCCTATTTGGTAAAGAAAGGTTAGGGGGGTGTGTGTGTGTGTGTGTGTGTGTGTGTGTGTGTGTGTGTCTAGCTGACTTCCCTCATGCACATCAAAGACTAACCAAGCATTTCCTGCCTTTGAAGTTGAAATTTTAAAACTTCTACTGAAGGAATTTCTAGGCTAATACACACACCTTTGCTACTATCCAGTAATGACCAATTGCAGAAGTGGGTTTGGGATTTCAGGGAAGGAGAATGGGAAATCCCCACAGATTCAAAACAGAGAAAGGTGTTTCTCCTTCTGTACTGGCAGATTTCATTCTCTCCTCCGCTAGGAATCTGGTGAGCCCCTAAAGCAGGCTCCTGGCACTGAGCAGAATTCGGAAGGAGCTGAAGCTGCTTCTCAGTGTATATGACCTAATTAAGGAGGCAAGACCTCCGTGGGGGAAATGAAGGCTGATGTCCAGGCAACACAGAAAAGCTTCGGGGTAACTTAGCATCAGAACCGTAGCAGAGGCAACGATGAGGCGAGTCTCTGCAGAGGGAGTCTGAACCTACCTCTACAACACATTCAGGAAAAAGGCAGCTCAGGCCAGAGAGTGTTATATGAGGAAGAGTCTGGCCAGGCAAACCCAGATTCAAGCCCTGGTTGTGCCATTCACTATGCGACCTCGGACAGTGTACTGATTCTGTCTTGCGCCTCAGTTTTCTCATCTGTGAAATGGGAATGACAATGCCCACGGCAGAGGTTTGTCCTGAGGATTCATCAGGCTTCCCTTTAGGGTCTTTCCCCGCAATGCTTCATTAGGAACTTTACCTGGGACTTCAAACAAGAGACTCTCGGCTTGAAGATGATTTAATTACAGCTGATGGATAAGTTGCTCATTGGATTAGTAAACAGTTAAACTAAGTACGATGACTAATTACAGACAGGGGACTTTGCCCACACATCGCCCTCACTGAGGAGGGGTCATAATGTTCTCTTTTCAGAGGTGCCCAGCCAGGAACTCAGGAATATTCACTGTATTAGTTTCCCATTGCTGCTGTAACAGATTACCACGAACTCAGTTGCTTAAGACAACACAGATTTATTACCTTCCTGTCCTAGAAGTCAGAAGTCCACAATGAGTCTCACTGGGCTAATAATCAAAGTGTCTGCAGGGCTGCCTTCTTTCTAGAGGCTCTAGGGGAGAATCCACTTTGGGGCCTTTTTCAGCTTGTAGAGGCCACCAGTACCCCTTGGCGCTGGAATCTATATCCCCTCCATCTTCAAAACCAGCAACTTTGCGAGGAGTCTTTCTCATGCTGACATCTCTAGTCCACTCTTACCTGCCTCCCTCTTCCACTTATAAGGACTTGTGATTACTCTTGGCCCACTGGGATAATCCAGCAGAATAACCCAACCTCAAGGTCAACTGATTAGCAATCTGAATTCCATGTACCTTAATTTCCCTTTGCCATGGGAGCTAACATAGTCACAGATTCTAGGGACGGGGATCTTTGGGGCCATTATTCTGCCTACCACACCTATTGCTCCAGAGATGGGGTGGAACCTGGTTTAATGGAGAGGAGTTGGTCCCCTTCCCGTCTGCAGTAGTAACTGAGCAGCCCTGTGGGGGCTGGAAAGACACTGACCTGGGGGCGGGAGGTGTGAGGTTGGGCCTGACCTGACTGTTCGCTGCCGAAAACTCCGGGCAGTTGACCCTTTTCAGGGCATCAGCTTCCTCATCTGTAAAATGGGAATAATAACCCCACCTCCCACACCTGTATCACTGTTAGAGGGTTGGATATGATTCCCAACTGAGGGCCTCTTACGGACCAGGCCCCATGGAGGACCCTGAGGTGTAGAGAACATAATACTTGCTTCCAGGAACCTCACACTCCAAGTGTCGTCACCTGACCAACATTCATTATTCTCCCTCAGAACTTCTCAGATTTTCCTACAAATCACATCTCCCCTGTCATCAAGAAGTCTGAGCTACAGTCCCTTAGCCACTAGATAAAAATATGCACTTTCACATATATTTTATTTGAACTTTCTTCTAATTTGCATTCATTGTCAAAACATTTTAGTATTAATAAAGAATTGTTTTCTTCAACATCTCATTGTTTTAACACTTTCGTTCTTCATGGTTCCACGTTTCCTTTCAAGCTGGCCTCACCTTCATAGGTGATTTTATGTGCTTTCGAGCAGACACAATTTTGTATTTCTCTTTTTATGTAACAATGCTCAAGCACTTTTCCAAGTAGCTACACACTTTTCGGAATTGTCCTTATTAATAGCTACACAATTTTCCAAGCCGGTGATGTCACAGAATAGCTTCCAGGTTAATTTGAGGGTTTCCTTTCTTTCTTTATAGTCTGGCTCCTTTGTGGAGCTGTTTGTGTTTGTTTCTTTGGTTTGGCTATTATAAATAAAGCTGCAATGAATATCTTCCCACATTTATGTTCTTGTCTTTTGAATTCTTTCCATAAGATAACTTTCCAGGAGCAGAATTCCACCTGTTATTCACACAGCTCTATAATACAAGCGGAACAGAGATGAGTCCTGTTCTACAGATGAAGAAACTGGACCCCAGGGAAATGTAAGTGACTTCTCCACAGACACACAACTGGTAGGTGACAGGACTGGTCCCCATATCTTCCGATTTATGTGACAGAGACCTACAAGGGAATGATGACACTCCTAGATGTCCTCCCAAGCCCCGGCGCTGCATCCCCTGCTCCCGCCCTCTCACGTGCATGTAAGTTGACTTAACCCCCAAGACCACTTCCCCTCCAGCCCCACCTGGCCCTGCAAGTTCATGAGAATGTGGCTTCATATACCAGGAAAGCATGAGCTGAAAGCCTAGGGCTGAACCTCAAAGAAACGGTGGCCCCCCTGAAATCCCACCACAGCGAGGACCAGCCAGCCTCCTGGACCCATGGCAGTCCCGTGAGGACCCCTGTTTCCAAAGGAGATAGGAGAGCTCTCTGGTGCAGATAAGGAGTTTGGGGTTGAAACCCCTGGATATAAATCCTGGCTCCACCACCAATCAGCCACATGGCCTCGGATAAGCGATTGCTCCTCCCTGATTCTCAGGGACCTCTTCTGTAAGCTGCAGTTGGTAGTAAAGGTACTTCCTCGTAGCGTTGTGAGGATGAAATAAGTTGATTCTCGTGTGGTGCTTGTGACAGTGCCTGGTTCCGCGCAAGTGCTATGTAAATGGCATTTGCTAATATCAACACCAATGTATTAGTGTCCTAGCATAATTGCCACAAACTTCTTAGCTAAATACAACAGAAACTTATTCTCTCACTGTTTTGGAGACTGGAAGTCTGAAATCAAGGTGTCAGCAGAGCCGTGCACCCTCAGAGGCTCTAAGGAAGGGTACTTCCTACCTGTTCCAGCTTCTGGTGGCTACTGGTATTCCTGGGCGGTGGTTGCATCCCTCCAGCCTCTGCCTCCATCTTCCCGTGGCCTTCCTCCCCGCCTCTGCATGTGTCTTCTTATAAGGACGCTCACATTGAATTTAGGACCCACCCTAATGCAATATAATCCCTTCTCAATCCTTACCTTAAGTATATCTGCTAGACCCTATTTCCAAATAAGGTCTCATTCTAAGTTTCCAGGGAGACGTGAATTCTGGGGAACAGTATTCAACCCACTACACCCACCTTGACTATACCTTGGGTTTAATGTAAGTGTTTCTTCTCCTTTCGGAGGATTGTGATGTAGTCTGAGGCAATACTGTTCACTGGCTCCCTTCTGGTATCTTAATCGGGCTTCTCCCACAAAGCCCTTCTTGGGGATTCACTAACGAGAGACCGCAGGGGTTGGTCTCCCATACCTAGGATGTTTACAGAGAATCACACTTAACAAAGCTTGGCATCCCACTCTTTCACTACAACGTCCCTGTGAGGTCGATGGTATCACTCCTCGCTTTGCAGAGGAAGAAACAGGCTCTGGGGGTGAAGGGACTGCTCATGTCACACCAGCCAACAAGGGGCAGGGCCTCAAACCCAGGCCTTCTGATTCCAACCCAGTGCTCTATCCACAACAGCACACCTATCTGAAGCCAGCGCCCTCTTCGGGAGGGTGACCAGATGGCTGTTGTCCCAGAATCAGTATCATTAATGTCCCTTTCGTGTCCCATTTGGACAATAAATGATATGGTCACCTCTTCTCGGTAGTCTTGGCCTCAGAGCTCCCTGCCTCTGCCCTGGAACCAGCCCTCTCAGTGTTAGGATCTGGGATACCATGGCCTCCTGTTCTTTCTGTTTTCTTCCACACGAGCCTCATGATGAAGAAGCCGGAAGCTCTGCCGAGGTGGAGGTGGTACATTACATCCCCCAAGGAGCCCACACCTGTCTCTAAAGCCTCTCAGTGCCTACCTGTCCTCATTAGTGTGCTGGGTGAAAACCGAATGAGAATTGGGTCTGAGCATTGCTCCCAATACACACCACAATGCAGAAACACCTCCCCCTGCAGCTGCAAATCTTCTCTGCCCTGCCTCAGAGAGCTCGAAAGCTGGGATGAGCCGAAATCCCACAGCAGTTGGCACAATGCTTCCCAGTGGCAACTCTGCAACAGGGTCAGAGACAGAAACAAGTGGAAATGAGAGAAAGAATCTTTCTGGAAGATAAATGGACATTACAAATCAAAAGCCTTAAGCAATGTGTGTGCATGTGAGTGTAGAATGAGGGGGATATGTGGACAAGGACGCTTGCCTGAATCTAGAAGAAGGTTCCGGGAGGCTATCCAGGGGAATGTTAGCAGTGATGCCCCTGGGAGTAGGGTTAGTTGGAGAGGCAGAAAGAGTGAGGAGGCCATCACCATATCATTTGCTTATAATTTGCTCTTATCATAGTAACAATAGCATTTCCCGGGTTGGTACGTTTTCTCCAAGATAGTCTTCCAAATGGAGGTAAACCTTTTCCTGTTCATTAAGTCATCTTCAGTCTTTTGGTTTTTAAGTAACGCTAAAATGAGCAATGTCACGTATTGTCTTTTTCCCCTTCATTTTGAATTATTTTTAAGGATGAATTTCCAGAAATGGGTTTTATAGAGTAAAGTGTATAAGGGCTTCTTTTGGTGCTTGAGACATATTCCCAAAATGCTTCCCAAAAGTGCTGTACCACTGTCACCGCCACTAGCCATTCATGTGTACCAACCTCCTTAGTTTTCATTCTTACTAATTTAACTGTATCAAATAAAACTATGACTTTAGTTTAATTCATCTCTTTGATAATAAAGAAAGCTAAACATGCTCCCATATTTACCTGCTAAGTATAGATTTTTATGTGACCTGATTTTTCATGTCTTTGCCAATTTCCCTCTCCTGAAGCAGAACTAATGACCTCTTCCTTGGTCCCCTCTTAGTACCTAGCTCCTGCCTCTAATCTTGGACACACCACACGGTTGCAGTTATTGGCTCATATATGAGCTCCTAGAGGGAAAGGGCTATGTTTTCCTGTTCAAAACCCTGTCTGTGGTCACTAGTTACCTGTGGCCACTGAGCACTTAAAATGTTAACTAGTCCAGAGATGCAAACTATTATATGTAGAATGGATAAACAACAAGGTCCTATTGTAAAGCACAGGGAATTATATTCAATATCCTGTAATAAACCATAATGGAAAAGAATATGAAAATTATATATATATATATATATATATATATATATATGTATGTATATGTATAACTGAAACACTTTGCTCTACACCAGAAACTGACATAACATTGTAAATCAACTATACTTCCAAAAAAAGAAAAACGTGGCTGGTCCAAATCAAGACGTGCTGAAAGCATAACATACACACTGACTTTTAAAGACTTAGAGAGAGAAAAAAAATCTAAACTATCTCACCAATTATGTTTATATTTATTACATTTCAAAATGATAATATTTTGGCTATGTTGGATTAAACAAAATAAATTATTATAATTAATGTCACCTGTCATTTTTACTTTTTTTAGGGTAGCTACTAGAAAATTTTTAAATATAGGCGTGTCCTTATATTTCTATTGGAAATATAAAAGCTGCCTAGGGACTAGGGTTTTCAGAGAAGCAATTCATTAAATGTTTGAGAATGGATTTACAGGTTTTTAAGTTCTTTAACAATTGGATTGTGGCTCTTAGCTAAAAATTATCATCATCATCATCATCATCATCCCTCTACCATATTTATACCTCACTTTAACATCAGTGAGACCAGTTTGAAAATTGCCATTAAAGGCAGCCATGAAGAGAGAAAGACAAACAATATGGTTAGTCCAACAGATATCTATTGAGTATCTGCTGTTGCCAGGCACTTTCCAGAAACTTGGGATCATCAGAGAACAAAGCAAACACAGGTCCTACCTTGAGAAGCTAACACCCGGTAGAAACAAACAGTTAATGACCTTGTATCTTCGGAGGTGAGAATTACTGTGGCAAAAGAAAGAAGAAAGTACAGGTGAGGGAGGAACAAAAGTTCAATGTCGGATAGGTGGTCGTGGTGGGTCTCACTGAGAAGATGCGAGTGTAAACCAAGACTGGAAGCGGTGGGGCACAGTATCCCAAGTGACTCCCTGGGGCAAGAACATTAGGCAACAGAAACAGCTACAGCAAAGGACCTAAGGAAGGGCTGTGTAACTGAAAGGGGTCTGGAGACCCAGGCTCTCATCTCTGAGCCTCCGTTTCCCCATGTCTTCAAGGTCTCCTTCCTCTAGGTCCTGACCAGCTCAAACATACACAACTCCACCACCTACATTCCTCAGCACTGTCCATTCTTCACCGCCCCCCCCACCACCACCCCGACCAACCCCACCAAACGGAGGCTTCGGAGGTTTCTTTGGTTGTCTGAATTCTAGAAAAGACTTTGCCTGGAGCACTTGGGGGAGGGCTGAATGGAGCTGGAGAAGGCTTATTTATAAATCAGGACAGTCTGTGGGCTGCTCTGCAAACCCAGCTCATCTATAGGAAGAACAACCAGTTGCTAAAAAGATCATCCCCGGGGAGCTGCCCAGCTGGTTTGCCAGGCAGCCCAGGTCCATCTCCACCGAGGGAGTTACAGAAACAGTAGGATGGAGGCTGATCAAGTTGCAATCGCTTCCTAACTGGTTTCCCTGCCACCTCTCCCTTCACTATCCCTTCTCCACTCTGCCACACGGGCCTGAGCATGACATTTCTGTCCTTAATAGTATCCCATCCAGGGACTTCCCTGGTGGTCCAGTGGTAAAGAATCTGCCTTCCAATGCAGGGGGCGCAGGTTCGATCCCTGGTTGGGGAACTGAGATCCCACACGCCGCGCGGGGCAACTAAGCCCACGAGCCACAACTACTGAGCTCACACGCCTCAATGAGAGAGCCCGCTGGCCGCAGACTATAGAGCCCTCACTTACTGGAGCCTGCAAGCCACAACTAGAGAAAGCAAAAAACACCTGCACACCACAACTAGAGAGAAGCCCGTGCACCGCAACGAAAGATCCCGCATGCTGCAACTGAGACCTGACTCAGCCAAAAAAATAAAGAAATAAAATAAATAAATAACTAAATAAATAACCAACTAACTAAATATATATATATACCACCTGACAGACCCCACACACTCCTCCTTAAAGGACCAGTTCACATGTCCCCTTCTCTGAGGACACAGGTCCTGGAGTCAGACTTTTCCAGCTCTGCCATTCCTACCCAGTGTCTAGGGCAAGTTCCCTGACTATCTGAGGCTTTGGTTTCCTCATCCAGCAAAAGGGATGATAATAGGGCTTCCCTGGTGGCGCAGTGGTTGAGAGTCCACCTGCCAATGCAGGGGACGTGGGTTCATGCCCCGGTCCGGGAAGATCCCATATGCCGCGGAGCGGCTGGGCCCGTGAGCCATGGCCACTGAGCCTGCGCGTCCGGAGCCTGTGCTCTGCAGCGGGAGAGGCCACAACAGTGAGAGGCCCGCGTACCGCAAAAAAAAAAATAATAAAAGGGGATGATAATAAACAGTATACACCTCATGGAATTGTGAGGATCAAGGGGCCTCATGCACAGGAAGAGCCTGTCACAGTGCCTGGCACACAGTAAGCACACAATAAGCAATGACACTATTACTATATATTTTCAATATTATTATCATTATTACTTTAAAAAATTTTAGTACAAAACCGTTTTTTATTGACTTATAATTGATCTACAACATTATATTAGTTTCAGGTGTACAACATAGTGATTCAATATTTTTATACGTTTCAAAATGATACCATGGCAAGTCTAGTCACCATCTGTTACCATACAAAGTTATTACAATATTATTGACTATATTCCCTATGCTGTACATTACATCCCCATGACATTTTATAACTATGATCGTTATTACTTTAACAACTACTGCTACTACTACCACTTCTCTCCCAGGGCTATAGGCTGAATGTTTGTGTGCCCCCCAAATTAACATGTTAAATCCTAATGCCTAATGCAATGATATTTGGAGGTGGTGCCTTTGGGAAGTGATTAGGTCATGAAGGTGGAGCCCTCATGAATAGGATTAGTGCCCTTATAAAAGAGGCTGGAGAGAGACCCCAATTCCCTTCCACCATGTGAGCACACAGCTAGTAGGCACCATCTGTGAGGAACCAGGCCCTCACCAGACACCAAATCTGCCAGTTCCTTGATCTTGGACTCCCAGCCTCCAGAACTGGGAGCGATAAATTCCCATTTTTGTTTTAAGATTTTTTTTTTTTTGATGTGGACCATTTTTAAAGTCTCTATTGAATTTGTTACAATATTGATTTTGTTTTATGTTTTGGTTTTTTGGCCACAAGGCATCTGGGATCTTAGCTCCCAGACCAGGGATCGAACGCGCACCCCCTGCATTGGAAGGTGAAGTCTTAACCACTGGACTGCCAGGGAAGTCCCAAATCCCTACTGTGTATAAGCCACCAGTCCCCTATGAGAGATCGGCTTACTTCTAACCTCTAAGTAGCCCATCTGGGACACATGCATCTCTAAAAACACGTGGGCTTTTCCAATGAGAAGATATAGCCCACAGCTAGAGAAGGAAATTAAATGCTTTTCTCAGTAAATTTCTCCATCTCCAAATTTTAATCATTCTAATAGGGCTACCTGCTGGCTTAGGTTGCTCAAAGCCTGATTAAAACGAGTTGATTCTATGAAGTTACCGGTAGTTTTTAATGGGGCTGGGGGGATACGGTACTTATACTGCTTTCTGATCTCTGATCTTTAGGTCTTTTTGATATTATTTCTTGTTCTCTGATCATCCTTTGAGGCAGGATTCAGGCAGGATTTAGGTAAGGAAAGGAGGAGGCTGTATAGAAAATCTTTACGTTCACTCAAAAAAACATTTCCTGATTTTTAGAAGAGGAGGGGGGTCTTCTGCCCTTCTCCAGTTTTTTCATAGGATTAGAGGAACCTCCATCCCTTTTATCACTTCTAGTGCCTCTGTCTACTCCCTCCCTTAATAGTTTCCCCCCAAGAGAGACAGAGAAGCTCCTGTCACTGATCAGAACCCAAGGGGATCATCAGACCATGTTTCTTGTCAGGTGGACCTACTACACCACTACACATGCTGCACCCTCTGCCCAATTTCTCTGTCACAGGGCAGAGCCTGCTG
>NW_006769393.1:1284469-1294470 GCF_000442215.2 Lipotes vexillifer
TCTGTGCCCACTACTGGGTGTGTAATGCAAGCCGGCCATCCTGGATCTTGGAGCTGGTTGGGTAAGTGGACTTGGAGAAGGCTCTGTAGTCCCAGCCATTCTAGATTTGAGGCAACAGGGAGAAGGAACCTCCATTTTTCCTCTTGGCCTGAGGCCCCATTCTCCTATCCAGCTTTTATCAAAGAAGGCCTTCTTTGCCGTGGGGGGGCGGTGGGGTGTGGGTTATGGTACTTGCAGATCATTAAGCAAGCTCCTAATTTTTTATCCCCACTTGACTACTGTTCCTTGCATATGACTTGGCCAAGAACCCATGGGATATCAGGAAGGAGGGTTCACTCTCATGCTGAGAGCTTCAGTCAGAACACCTGATACATGCCAGGTGCTGAAGACACAAGGAAGGCCCCATCCTTGCCCTTGAGGGGTTTGTAGCCTGTGGGAGGAGACAGATATGCAAGGAAATACATGTAATAAGTACAATCATCCCTCGGTATCTGCAGGGAATCTGTTCCAGGAGCCCCTGTGGACACCAAAATCCGCAGGTGCTCAAGTCCCTTATATAAAACGATACAGTCGGCCCTCTGTATCTGCCGGCTCAGCATCCACCAGCACTGTGGTTGGTTGAATTCCGGGATGCAGAAGCTGTGGATATGGAAGGTCGGTTGTACAATACAATGTGATAAATACTCTAATGCAACAATGTACAGTACAAAGTGCAGGGGAGCACAGAGCAGGGAACACATTCAATCGAGATAGAGGGGATTGGGAAAGAGACTGGAAAGGCTCCACAGAAGAGGTGATAATTAAGCTGCATCTTGACAAGTGACTAGGAGAAAGGCAGGGGAAGGAGATTCCAGGCAGAGGGAACAGTATGTGCAAGGAAAAGGGGCGTGACTGCCTGGCATGTTCTGGGAGTGGGAAGGCATAGACTTTCGGGGTCATAGTGATTTTCTGATTCATTTGCATAAGCTCTGTATAAATTAAGGCTATCATTCCTTTGTCTATTCATGTCATAAATTAGAGACTTAAACTGGAGTAGTGCATAGAGTAGGTTACAGTGGGGGAAAGCTGAAGAAAAGGCATTCATTAGGAAATTATTCGTCCACTTACAAGCAATGCAGACCCAAAGCAGGTGAGTCAAAGCGAGAATGCATCCCAAGAGCATTGTCCAAAGTCACGCTTTGGGATGTGGCAAAAGTGGAAGTCAACCAGCAGGTTAATATACTGCATCCTGAAGCAGTGTTCTTCATCCTATCTCAGAGAAGGTACAGCCTGGAAGGGTCTCAGGTAATGAAGGTGTTGGCTCTCTATGGAGGTTTCAAGTGGAGAAATATAAAAAGGTTGAAAAGAAATGTCTTCTTTATAGCTTCCACTAAGTCCTACTTTTCTGATGGAATTTCACGTACTCACATTTCAGTTGAGGTAGCCCTTGATAATCAGGCAATTGGTCAGTTTTTTTAAATGTGCTGGACCATTAAGATGGACAAAATGGGACTTAATCTGGTCTTGAAGAATGAGTAGCATTTCTGTGAATGGGTGGGTGCTATCATCTGAATGTGTTCCCCCCAAAATTCATATGTTGTCATCTTAACCCCTGAAGTTGATGGTATTAGTACGTGGGGCCTTTTTGAGGTACTAAAATAGGGAAGGTGGAGCCCTCATGATTGGGATTAGTGCCCTTATAAAAGAGGCTCCAGAGAGACCCCTAGCCCCTTCCACCACGTGAGGATACGAGAAGTCTGCAACCCAGAAGAGGGCCCTCACACAATCATGCCAGCACTCTGATCTTGGACTTCCAGGCTCCAGAACTATGAGAAATAAATTTCTATCATGTATAAGCTACCCAGTCTGTGATATTCTGTTATAGCAGCCTGAATGGACTAAGACAGTGGGGAAGAGGTTAGCATGGCAATCCCAGGAGAGGATTCGTTCATGCCTCTACTAAACAACCATCTAGGATTACCACCCCTTCTCTTTGGTTTCAAGTAACAACAATCAACTTTGTCTAGCTCAGTGAAAGGGGAAGATTTGTGGGAGAGAAAATGTGTTATCTCATGGGCAATCCCCTCAGTTCCAACCACTTGCAAAGACTAACTGGCTTTCTCTGAATCCCAATTCTCAGAAAGAGATCTGATTGGACCAACTCAACTCACACGGTCACCCCAGCCAATCAACTCTTGCTGAGGGTCTGGATCCCATGGACAAACATGGCTGCTTTGAGCAACTATCAAAAAAGAAGGTCAGGGCTTCCCTGGTGGCTCAGTGGTTGAAGGTCCGCCTGCCGATGCAGGGGACCTGGGTTCATGCCCCGGTCCAGGAAGATCCCACATGCCACGGAGTGGCTAGGCTCGTGAGCCATGGCCGCTGAGCCTGCGCGTCCGGAGCCTGTGCTCCGCAACGGGAGAGGCCACAACAGTGAGAGGCCCGCGGACAGGGAAAAAAAAAAAAGAAGGTCAGTGTAAGCTGGAATACACTCCCCCAATCCACGGTCCTTTCATATGCTGGAGGGTCCTTCTGTCATAGAGCTAAAGATTCAGCCGAAATCTGTGAGCAAGGAGAAATCTTAATTCGGTGGAAAGTAGGGTGGCCAGCCTTAGCAAATAAAAGTACAAGATGCCCAATCAAATTTGAATATTTAACAAAAAAATTTTATCCCATGTGATATTTGGGACCTACTTATACTAAAAACTGCTTCATTGTTTGCCTGAAATTCAATTGTAACTGGGTATCCTATATTTAACTGCCAAACCTAGTGGAAACGTGGTCCTTTTGCAGGACTCTGAATTCTTGACATTTCCAAAATAATGATCACATCTCTGGGAATTTAAATGCCCAAGACAGATGTAAGGGTCTTCATTATGCCAAATGGAGGACACTGTGAGTGAAGCCAGCATCCTGAGAGCAAGAGGTGGACCTGCATAATTATCAGTGAGTTAAATTGCTTTGTCGCACAGAGAGTCGGCTTATTAAATATGCATTTCAAGTTTGGAGTGGTTGGCTGAAGAACTTAATTATCAACAGATGGGAAATCCCTCACTGCAGCCTTGACCTTTACCTGTCATGTTGGCACACAGGACAACATGCAAGATGACACTAGAATATCTTCAGATGCCATTCTCCAGAGCCTTTGGACAGGGAGCCCTGGGCTTCCCTAGGGCTGGGCTGGGAAGGTGGAAGACCACAGTGACTACTTAGATGGGCATATTGCCTCGTTGGCTTACACGGGTCTTCTCATGACTTCACTCTTCCCTCTCTATGAAAAGGACACTGTTGTTAGTGTTAAACAAACTTGGGTGCTGGTCCTGCTGTGACCTCTTACAAGCTTTATGAGCTGGAGCAAATCATAAAACTGCTCTGAGCCTCAGTTTCCTCATCTGTTAATTGGGAATAATAATATTACCCTTCTTACAAGGTTATTGGGAGGAATCAATGACCTCCTGCCTATGTAAGTGTCAGATTCCATGGACCCCAGTCTCTCAAACTTGTCCTAGTCCCCCTTCTTCCTATTATCCAGGTCCCCAAGGTCAGTCATTTTAATAATATCCTCTCAGCCACCTCAAAATGTGTGCCTTGTTCACAATCTTACTCTGTTTATTGCCAATCTTATAGATTTGTTATCCCCGTCTCTACCTCTGATCCACCCAGCTTGCTGGCATCAAATCATAAATCATGTTATTAAGTCAAATCATGTTATCTAGCCCCAGATGGTCTCTCCCTGTGCTCAATAATCCTTTTATTCTTCTCCAGTGGACCCACAGCTCCTCTAGTATTCATGACTACAACAGAATCCAAAGTATCACTTACATTTTACTTTATAAATAATGTGTTATATAGTATATTAAGTATATTATATATATATATAATCATTATCATTATTGGTGAGGGAGCAGGGCATAAGTACAGGATAGGAAATCATGTCTTCTGAACTTCCTTCCTTCCTCCGAATCCTACTTTAAAGACAGCTACTTTTTTTTTTTTTACAAGAATATCCTATTTTTATTCAGCACAGATTACTTAGAACATATGACTTATGGAATTCCATGGAGGTAATATAAAAATAATTAATTTTGACCATTTTCTACATGAAAAACGAAGTACAGAAAAGGAAAGTTAGCACAAAATAAAACAAGTATGCATACTAATGAAGGTTAAGATGATAGCTCAAAGACTTCTATTGCCAAATCTTTTTTTATTCTAAGTCAGGATCAACATTAGAAGGATTCATCCTAAAAAACCATACAGATTACACCAATAATTTGTAATCACCATGCTTGCTTCCTCCTGTCACTCACTATAAAGTTGCCACTGTAGCAAATTTTCCTTGACAAAAACCAGAAGTCACTTTAGAATTATATGAATGAGTCCTTACCCTCTACCTGCAGAGAGATGCAGCCTTTGCCAACCAGTAGAAAGAGGTTAAAATATTGGAGAATTATCTCTGAATGGCTGCCAGGATCTCCCTTAGATCTCTAAGCTTTCTTCAAATAGCTGGACTTTTAGCAACTAAAAAACTTATACTCAAGATGTGTACAGTAGTTTCAATAGGAAAAGTCAGCTACTTCTTAATGTCACCAGTTGTGCCCTGGGCATTTTGCCCATTGGCTACAAATCCCCACTTGTCTTTGTCGTATTTGGAGTTGAACCCCCATGTCTCTCCCCTGTTGCAATATCCCCATTGGAATAGTCTTGAATAAGTCTCCCTTACCATTTTAACAAGTGTTGCAATAATTATCTCACAGTTGTTTAATAACACCTGGAGCATTTTTTTTTTATTTCTGGGGAGACCTGGACCCCACCTGAGACCAAGGAGTCAGAACCATGGGCTTGGTTCTAATGTGTACTAGGGGTGAGAATCGCTGGCCCAGAAGGTCTGCACAAATCTCCGTTGTGATGGACTGACTGTCAGACTGGAGGACGCCTTGCACTCTGGCTGGGTTGACCTTCATCTCTGTCAACCCCCCATCAGCCCATCCGCATCTGAAACAGGCTCCTTTGTCCAGCCCCTCCAGACCACACGGCTGGAATACACCAAGCTGTATCACTCCTCTATATATCTGCTCACACTACCCCCCCTCCCTGAAATGCTTGCTCTGTGCCCCTTGACCACCAGGGAAAGATAAATCATATTGAAGACCTCACCTCGTGGGCTTCCCTGGTGGCTCAGTCATTGAGAATCTGCCTGCTAATGCAGGGGACACGGGTTCGAGCCCTGGTCTGGGAAGATCCCACATGCCGTGGAGCAACTTAGCCCGTGCGCCACAACTACTGAGCCTGCGCGTCAGGAGCCTGTGCTCCGCAACAAGAGAGGCCGCGACAGGCAGAGGCCCGCGCACCGCGATGAAGAGTGGCCCCCGCTCGCCACAACTAGAGAAAGCCCGCGCACAGAAACGAAGGCCCAACACAGCCATAAATAAATAAGTAAATAAATACTCACCTCAATCATCACCTCCTCTAGGAAGCTTCCCCCAATTCTTTCCATAGCCTAAGTTCGTACTGCTCACCGTACAACAGGCCAATAATCAAGAAATGAGTTGTTGGGACAAGGAATAACGACTTTATTCGGAAAGCCAACTAACTGAGAAGACGGTGAGCTCCTGCCCCAAAGAACCGACTTGTCCGAATTAAAATTCAGGCTCCTTTTATACTAAAAGGGGAGGGAGTAAAGTCAAACACTTCCTGGTTCCCATCAGCCTCCGGAGGGGGTGTGTTCATTTCGTCCTCCCCGCAGTCGTGCACAGGTGGGCCCGGTCAGGATGTTTCCTGTGAGCTAAACAAAGGTATTTTAGCTTAATGCTCATTACCTGGGAAGCAGGGTTCCCAGAGATGGGCCATTATGTATAATTTAAGCTTATAGGCAACATCCCTTTAGTGATTAACTTGTAATAGAATATAAAGGTTCTTCCCTATTACACTGGGACCTCTCTTGCCCTGTCCACAGGCCTGATGATGCGCAGAGCAAGCCACAGCATGGCTGATGTCACTGAAACATCAGTGTGAAAGGTGGCTTCTCACCAGCCATCCCGGCTAAGGGTATATATAGTAGGACTTGATATTCATGTAAACAGATGCTAGGTTTTCAGAAATTACCCATCTGAAATTAATACTGACCCATGAAAAATAAGAACAAAAGCTATCCATCGGCAAAATGAAACTCACTATTTCTGCCAGAAAACTGTAAACTTGGTTAAACTTCAATACTGAACACATAAATTTGTTGATATCAAATATTAGGAATCCTACAACACAGAGCACTGAATTTAGAGTCAGAAAACCTAAACTATAAATGAATTCAGCCACTTTCTAAGCACGTAACTTTAAGCAAGATACTTAATTTCTCTGAGCCTCCGTTTTCTCATCTATAAAGTGAGGATTATAATACTCACCTACTTTCTCTAACAGGTTGCTTTAGCCATTAAATAAAGTAAAACCTGGAAAAGCATATTTCGTTTCACAGTGAAGCCCCACACAAACACAAGAATTTTAAATCCTTACTAGTTACTTGTGCTTTGCTTTTTTTCCCTTAATTAGTATCAACACTTTTACATTCGTATGAAACAGATCGAGATGTCCATTCAGGAATAAGGAAGAAAGAAGGTTTATTTTAGAAAGACCGTGGGTGTTGTTGAAGGGATAATATGTCTTGTCTTTCTTTCTTTCAGGAAGTAATATGCAAAAAACTTTATCTTGCTGACATTCTTCCATACAAGCTGGAATAGAAACTATCTTGCACCTGAACAATACACTTATGTATAAATTGTAAATAATAACTAAGGGGGAAAGAATAGCTAACGAGAGTAAAGGAAAGGGACAACACATGATTAAACTGGAATCTCAAAGTGTTAAGGATCCAAAGCAGGCCGTGTGTATGTATATAGATATATATTTACCAATGTGTTTGATTCTCCTCTTCCTTCGTTTTCCATCGTCTCTCCCTGTATAAACCAAATCTTTCCTTTTGGACTAGCAAGTTATGGGGATGTGCACACACATGCAGTGTATGTGTATATGTATATGAGTGTTTGTGTGAGTGTATTTTCCCTCTAGTCTTTTTTTTTGAAGTATATAGTTGATTACAGTGTTTCAGGTATACAGCAGTTATTCAGTAATACATATGTATATAAATATATACACAGATATATTCTTTTTCAGATTCTTTTCCATTATAGGTTATTACAAGATATTGAATACAGTTCCCTGTGCTATACAGTATATCTATTTTATGTATTGTACTTTGTTAACCCCAAACTCCTAATTTAACCCCCCTTTCCCCTTCGGTAACCATGAGTTTGTTTTCTATGTCTGTGAGTCTTTTTCTGTTTTGTAAATAAGTTCATTTGTACCATTTTTTAGATTCCACATATAAGTGACATCATATGAAATTTGTCTTTCTCCTTCTAGTCTTTTGTGCTTGGTTGCTTGTCTGGGGTGGTGGTATTTAACCTTAGCTTTGACAAGCTATAAGTGGTATTAAAGTCCAAGAGACTGTGGGTACCACAGAAAGTTGCTACACAGCTCTCTGTGGTTACGCTACAAGGGATTCCAATTGACAACTCCAGAAGCAGCAGAGCTAGCAAGGGAGATAACTGTTTTCTTCAAGGTATTCTTGAGCTAGAAGGAATCTTACAGGTCATCTTGTCCAACCCTGTGCACTTTCTCATTTTACAAGTAAGGAAATCAAGAATGGTCAGAGAGGGAAAGTGATTTTCCTAAGATCACAGAGCTTTTACAAGCCTTTCCTAAGCATCTTCCCTATGCAAGGCATTATTCTATTACCTGAGGTGATTCCAGGATGAAAAAAAGCATGATCTCCATTCTCAAGGAGTTGACGGTCTAATAGTGGAGCATGTAACTCAAAGCAGGATGAAATCAGGACTTGAGAATACTGGAAGAACTAAAAGAATTTCTGATTGGGAAACGAGACAGGGTTTCCTGAAGAACGTGGCATCTGCACAAAACATCAAAGGTTAGAAGGATCGGGGATGCAGAGGACCCACACTGGCATATTTATTGTGTCACCAGCTGTCTCAGGCTCCCCTTTTGGAAAACAACACCAGAACACTAGCTGATAAAAAATAAAACTGATAAGGCAAGAAGGAAAATTGAGAAGAAACATAGTCTGGGAAAGGACAAGCAGAATCAGTACCTTGAAAGTGATAGGGAACACCATCTCTAGGGGGAAAAAAAAGCACAAAGCACCTGCTGGGGATCACATCAATTTAAAATGCAAAAAGCAAATCAATGACTAAGTCTTTTCTGATCATACTAAGAACTTAAAGCAATTTGGTAGGATTATTCAACATAAGTATGGTGCACTAACCTTCTCATATATATAAACTGTACATTAGATCCATACTTAACTTGAGTTAAAGCAGGAGAGACCAGCTAAGGGGGAAAAGTGCAAAGAAAAACAACTTTGAACTACATTCCAAAATGTGCAGCGGCTGGAAGAAAAGTCACAGTGAGCGTGGGGATACGAAGCCCTGCCACAGGGGACAACATCGTCATGGGGAATAAGAACCTGAGAAATCAACCAGCATGATGTCATCATCCTAAGTGATTATTAAAGGCCTGGGGTGAGGTGAGATAACCCAGCAAGAGTGCGCAGGGTGAGAGGAGAACCTAGGCCAGGATCCGGGAAACTCCGACCTCTCCAGGGCAGGATGTGGCAAGGAAGAGTCAGTGGTGACTTGGGCAACTTCTGGGGGAGCAGAGGGCAGAGTGCTGTAGTTTGGGGTAGATGCAAAACAAGGATAAAACAAACAAAAAAATGTCCTTAAATCCATCCTCCTGGTAGCTCTACAGGGGACAAAAGCCGCTCTATCCTGCAGTGGGCATGGGTGTAGAATGATTAGATGCTGCCACAGACACTGCAGAGCAGGATACTCCCACGGGCCAAAGGGGAAATCTCTCAGGCAGCTCTTGGAGGGTACTTTGCCGTAAGACAGCTAAAGAGCTGCATAAAGAGCTTCACTCCCTACCCCACCCCCAAACTTACACGTGCACACACACACACACACACACACACACACACACAGAGAAATAATACATTTGGGCTTCCCTGGTGGCATAGTGGTTGAGGGCCCACCTGCCAATGCAGGGGTCGCGGGTTCAAGCCCTGGTCCGGGAGGATCCCACATGCCGCGGAGCAGCTGGGCCCATGCACCACGGCTGCTGAGCCTGCGCTCTGGAGCCCATGAACCACAGCTGCTGAGCCCGCGTGCTACAGTTGCTGAAGCCCGCACCCCTGGAGCCCGTGCTCTGCAACAGGGGAGGCCACCGTGGTGAGAGGCCCACACACCGCGGCGAGGAGTGGCCCCCGCTCGCCGCGGCTGGAGAGGGCCCATAAGCAGCAACGAAGACCCAACACAGCCAAAAATAAATAAATAAAATAAATAAACTTTTTTTTTTAAAGAAATAATACATTTAATTAGGGGACCAAACATCCCAGCGTACACCTGCTGACCCAGCATAATAATTGATGGCATCCCCTCTCACTCCCCAAAGTATGCCAGTTTGGAAAACGGCTTACATGTGGTTGCTGAGGTTTAGGGATGGTGGGGAACAGGGAGTGGGTGTGATTATAAAGGGGAAGTAAGGGGGAGACCATTGTGGTGGTGGAACTGTTTTACATCTTGATTGTGGTGGTGTTGACACAAATCTATTCATGTGATAAGGGACAAGAAGGATACACACACGGTACATTGACACACAATGTCAATTTCCATGTCAATTTCCTGGTCACTGTAGGTAAGATGTAATCACTGGGGAAACTGAGTGAAGAGAAGGGTCCTCTCAGTATTACCATTGCAACTTCCTGTGAGTCTATAATTATTTCAAAATTAAAGGGTTGGGTTTTTTTTAAGTGGTCTGGTCTAGCAGCATCCACCGAGCGCTGGAGCAGGGACTTTGCAGAACTGAGATTCCTGCAGGCAGGATTTGCTCGGGTCTGTACAGTTGCTAATGGGAACGTAAATGGCTGCTGCAGACGGGGGCGGGGGGGGGGG
>NW_006769393.1:1294503-1304913 GCF_000442215.2 Lipotes vexillifer
GGGGGGGGGGGGGGTTGAGGAAGAGGAGATGAAGAATTCTCAGTAGCTCTTTCATTAGCTCTGGTACAAGAAAGTGTTCCAGCGTGAATCAGCAGAGATAGATGTAATGTGTGGAAATGGATCAGTGGATGACACAGAACAGCTCAGAGACAGCAAAGGGGATCAGGAAGGAGAACCAGGACAACGGCATTTACTTCGGGGTCCCCTGGATTTGAGCTTCGTCGATGGTCAGGAAAGCAGAGGATTAATAGTTAACCTCAGATCTATATCACATGATAGCTGTACATACACGGTTTGGTAAACCGCTTTAATTGATTCCATATCACAATTTTTGTCCTTTTCAACCACTCAGTTGATTTTCTTGTTAGTGTCACAACTTAAAAGGACTCCATGAGGAGTTTTTTAAAAACCATTTCCACTTACTGAATGTTCTGACTCTACACCATTCACAGGTCATTTCACTTCAATCTTCACACAAACTTACAAAGTGGATATTATTATCCCCACTTTGCAAATGAGAAAACTGAGACTCAGAAAGGGTAAGTTACTTGCCCAATGTCACACAGATAATAAGGGGTAGGGCCAGGATTCAAGCCCAAGTCACTTAGACTCCAAACCCGTGTCATCAACCCCGTGCTACACTGCCTCTCCTGGGGTGAGCGAGGCAGGGAGAGTGAGAGTTACAGGGTCACCTGAGCTAGGTAGAGCCAACTGCCACCAGTCACAATCTCCTTGCTTTGGTGGGTGGACTGGAAGTGCCCCCCTTGGAGAACGACATTGGAGTTGGCCATGTGCTCCATCCACCCCTAGTGCCAGGGGAAGTAGGGAACCCCTCAGTTTGGTCCACCCCTCCCTTTTTCCTTGGAGATCTGGGTGACAGAGAACCCTCCATCCACGCCAGGAGCTGTGTGCTAAGCTCCTTCCTCAGAGTGCCCACAGGCTCTGTGCAGACACCCATGGATTGCAGGTATATCAGGGCCGCACATTAAACTGAGACCCTGGTGGGATGGCCAGATGTCCCCAGCAACTTTGCGTACAGAGCAGAATCTGGGAAACCCAACAACAGTGTCTCTCTCACCACATCCTTTAGGTAAATGGCATCTGCCTCGCATTAGAGAAGAAAGAATTTTCCTGGCCGGAAAACATCTCCAGCAAGGGCTGTGCTGGAGAAAGCCTGCAAAATTCACTCTCACAGAGAAATCTGAGGATTCCAGGCAAGTCATTAGATCAGATATTCTGAAGCCAAGAAGGGTAGAAAAGCAGCTGAGACATGGCTGACATCGTCACAGTTAAGCTCCACAAACAGCGCCAAGGATTTTGTCTTTTGTCCACGTGACTCAAATGGGCAAACTGAGACACCTCGGGGTCAGCCCAGGAGACTGGCGTGGTGATGGTAAGCGGCTCCGAGGTCTCGCAGCCTTTATCCTCAGACATGGTTACAGAGGAAAGAGAGGAACTAAGAACAATAGTGGCCTAATAAAATATGCTTAGAAACTATCAGCTACAATTTCATCAAGTTTATTTGAAGGACCTGGGATAAGTACTTGAGATGCATTTATCTCACTGCAGCCTCACAACAGCCATTACAGATCAGTGTGATTATCATCCCCATTTTACAGGTGAAGAAACTGAGGTCCAGAGGCATCAAAAAAATTGTCTATGGTTCCATTGATAATAATCAGGACAGACAGGATTTGAACCCAAGTAAACTAACTCCTGAGCTCATACTTTCCACTGCCCTTATTCTGTCTCCCACACGGGTGATAGCTGCGGGGTGTGGGGAGGTAGAGAGGAGCGGAACTAGACCCCAGAGCTGCCCAGCTCTAAAGCTTGTGCCTACTCAAAATATTCCATACGTGTGGTCACTTGGGTGTGGCTCACACACTTGTCCATGCACAAGAGCATAGAGCCAGGCAACGAGCGCCTGTCCCCTCTCACACACACACTTACACCTTGCTTTGAACGTCTGCCTATTGTGCATGTATCTTTACAACGCGTTCTTTGGGAACTGTGAGCTCAGGGGTTTGGGGAACCCAGAGATAAGGTCTCAGGGCTACCTCCACATGGCTCTACATCAGAAGAGTTACTGGCTTTGGCAGGTGAGGCATATAACTTATCTGAACAACCAGGTAGCAACCCATGAATTCCAGGGCCGGGGTCATCCCTGGAAGGGGGTCCCCTGTTCATGCAGGGATTTAATTCCCAGCCAGACCTGGGCCTTGCCCTGGCCTCCCCTGACCCCACCTCCTCTGCAGCTGTGTGATATTAGGAAAGTTATGGCCATGACACTCAAGTCCAAAAATTGGTCAGCTTTTCAGACCAGGTGCCCAGAAAGTTCAGCAAGACCTGGACTTGGAACAAGTGAAGCAAAAGCATCACTGAAATACAAGCCCCAGATCTCATCTGTAAATAATAACAATAATACTCCAAGAAGAGCAGGGGGATTGGTGAGTAAAGATGACACAAAGGAGAAAGAATGGTCTTGGAGAAAGAGGCTAGTGACAGGAGAGAAGCCCCAGGTGGGGGAAGCCGTGAGCTCCAGGAAGAAGGTTGGGGGCATCCCAGGTACAGCAACAACCCAGAAGGGAACCAGCTGTGAATGTGAAGGCTGCCCAGATGGCAGCGGGGAGATGGACCCGGTGGTGTTCTATCTTCATAGCCTCCTCTGAGGGCCCTGTGCACAGGCTTCTTAAGCAGATGGCGGGGGAGGCGGGGGCAGTGTCAGGCTGCACAGCCCAAATCTGAGTCCCAGGGGTGCAGTGTCATTGGACCTCGCCCCTGAGCGCCTTGCCTACAGCCTGGGAGGCAGATGCCATGTGGATCACATTACAGGAGGGCAACTAGGAGACATTAGGAGGAGCTTTGACCCAGGCCAGGTTAGGGACCCAATGACTTTGCAGGGCGTCTGATCTGGTGCTGAGATGATGATCACGACGACGACGATAATGATGATGATGATGGTGGTGGTGGTGGTGGTAATAATAGAGTTTAATCATAATAAACAGAGACTCACTGGGAGCTAGGAATGAGCCAGTTACTGCTCTAAACACTTGCAGGTGGTAACTCATTTAACACATCTGCTGATTGGAGATAATGAACTCATGATATTATCACATGTTGAGATGATTAAATGAGATGATATATGTGAAACTGGCTTGGAAATGGATGATAAAGAGGACAATGATAATAATAATGGTGCTGCTGGTGGTGCTAGTGATGCTGGTGATGATGGAGATGGTGGTGTTACCAGTGGTGACGGTAATATGTGTTATAGTGCAGTGGGTAAAGATAGAGACTTGGAGTTACACAGAGACCTAAGTTCAAATTCCAGCTCCACCGCTTACTCACTGCATTATCTTAGGCAAGTTTCCCTGAGCCTCAGTTGCCTCATCTGTGAAATGGGAATAATAGCTCCCTCAAGGTGGTGTTGAGAAAAGTGCGCGTCTATTTCTTAGCACAGTACCTGGCACTTGATAAACAGTAGTTACCATGGAGAAGGGCGGTGCTGGCAGCAGCGGGAGTGACAATGGCAAAGATGGGGTTGCCAGTAGGCATCAAAGAGGTTTTCCATACAGGTGAGTCAGCCCCTGATCACACTCCACACAGCTCTTCCAGCACACACAGCCTTCGGAGCCTTCACTTGGAGAGGATATACTTTTTTAAATTTTATTGATGTATAGTTGACATACAATGTTGTGTTAATTTCTGCTGTACAGCAAAGTGACTCAGTTGTACATATATATATATATATTCTTTTTATATTCTTTTCCATTATGGTTTATCACAAGATATTGAATATAGCTCCCTGTGCTATACATAGGACCTTGTAGTTTATCCATCCTGTATATACTAGTTTGCATCTGCTAATCTCAAACTCCCAATCCTTCCCTCCCCCACCCTTGGCAACCACAAGTCTGTTCTGCAGAGGATATTTTTAATTGGCTACACCTAGTCCCAAGTACGCAGGAAGGCCTTGCACGTTCACCACATTGCAAGCGCCACTCACTTAATCATTAACCAAGATGGCTCTAGCTAAGCTGGGAAACAGACAAAGGTTATCTGTGGAGTTACTGCGTCACTTTCTCACCCCTGGCCCTGGCACCACGTGGCCTTAAGCTGACCCCTAGTCTGCTGGGACCACAATCGCCCTGCCCCATCTCCTTCCCCCTCCCAGACCCATTGCTTTTATCCTTCCGTGTCCAGCCACTTAGGGTTTTGTGACCCCGAAGTTAATAACAATAATAATAGCTTACATGTATCAGATGAGTTTCTTTAATCCTCACAACCACCCTGTGAGTTGGGTGCAATTATTAGCCCCATTTTACAGGTGAGGATACTGAGGCTCAGAAAGGTTAAAGTACCTTTTCTGGGTCACACAGCTTATAATTGTAGAGCTGGTACCTGATTTGAGGTATGTTCGATCTTGAAGCCCAGGCTGATTCTACCATATGACATCTGATGCTGCCTGCCTTTCAAAGACAGTCCACAGGAGTGATAGTATTAAACAGCCAGAATGGAGGGTAAATGTTGGAGGAAGAATGCACCTGACTGATTCTCAAGTCCCCCTAGAAAGGGAGCTCTCCACCACCAGCTCCCCTCCAGATATTGACCTGGCAGTACCATGGGCCAATTGTCATGGTCACTATGAATCTCAGAAATGATGTAACATGCTTTCTGAAAAGACAGACTTTTTTTTTCCATTGCAGCATACCCGTTACCCCAGCAGTTCCACTTCTAGAATTTTATCCCTCAGATATGCTTGCACATGTGTGAATGGACATATTTACAAAGTTACTCGGTGTTTTTAATGGCAAAAACTTGGAAGCAACCCAAATGTCTATCACTGGGGAATGGTTAAATAAATTGTGGAATATGCAGATGAGGAAATACTCCCCAGCCATAAAAAAAAATATTTAAAGTAAGCTCTATCTGCAGGAATACAGAAGAGATGTGCAGGAATGTGCCGCATATGGATCTTTATGACATATTGCTAAGTACAAAAAAAATAAGAACAGCATGTATGTTATGTCACCACTTATGTCAGACAGAGAGAGAAGAGTAAGTACAGGTGTTTTCTCAGATATGCATGGATGACCCTCTGGAAGAAACAGGTACCACTCGTTGCTTTCAGGAAGGACCTAGGTGGTTGGGAGACAGAAGTGCAACGGGGAATTTTTGCTCTATCCCATTATGTATCATCTGAATGTGGGCAGCTGTACCAAAATAAATCTATCTATATAAATATGCACACATATATGAATAATCATAAGGGAATGTTCATGGTCCATTAAAAAAAAGTCCCTGGACGTAGCAGCAGAGACCTTGAATTTGATTATTGTTTCTGACACCTTGGAAAAGCTACTGGCTGTTTCTGAATCCAGGTTTTCTCAGTTATAAGGGGGATGGTGGAGAGAGCGATAACTATTTCCCAGGGATGTTGAGAAGACAAAGAGGCAAAATGTATTTGATTCTTCATTCTCCAGATATTTGTTGAGCACTTACTCTGGGCCAGGCCCTGGGGTCTGGGCTCAAAACTATGTACTAACAAGGTGTGTTCAGGAGCTATGCCCTCCCATCATGCATCATGGGATTACAGGCTAGGGGGAAGATGGGCATGAAATCAATATGTAGCTATGCAGTCGCCTGTTGTCAGAAATACTGCAGCAGGACAGAGCTCTGTGAGAGAGAATATTGCAGGAGATATAGGAGGCCTTTCTGAGACAGTGACACAAGCTCAGACCCACAGGCATTTGCTTGGCCAAGCGAGGAGGGAGAAGGTGAGAATCCTGAACCAGAAATAAAATTGGAGAGTTCAAGGAACCAAAAGACAAACTGGCTAGGGAGCAGAGAGCTGGGGGCAGAGCTGGAGGCATAGGGGATGAAAGCATCCCAAGCCTTCAGGGGCAGGGGGATGGACCATGGGGTACCTTCCAGGGGCAGTGGAAAGACATTGGCGGTTCACCCCGAGGCAGAGGCAGTGCAGCGCAGCGGATAAGAGTGCAGGCTCAGGCAACCCGCTTCAAATCCTGGCTATCCCACTTCCTGGCATGTACCCTGGGGCATCCCTATGCTTCTCAGTAAGGAGGCAAGTAATGCCTCTGGTACAGTGTGTGAGGTTTAAGTGCATCCCAGGAGGAGCTCTTAGCTCAGTGCCTGGTGCCTCTCACCACTCAGCAGATGGCTTCGCAGCAGCAGCAGCCATAACAGTAGTTGCAGTGCATTTCTGAAAAGCCATTTTAGAGCCAGGGTGGGCAAACGATGGACCCTGGGCCAAAGCCCAACCTACCTCCTATTTTTGTGCTGTCCACGAGCTATGAATGTTTTTATTGATTGATTGATTGATTGATGGCTGAGTTGGGTCTTTCTTGCTGCAAGCGGGCTGTATCTAGTTGCAGTGAGTGGGGCTACTCTTCATTGCGGTGCGTGGGCTTCTCATTGCGGTGGCTTCTCTTGTTGTGGCACACAGGCTCTAGGCGCGCGGGCTTCAGTAGTTGTGGCACACGGGCTCAGTAGTTGTGGCACATGGGCTTAGTTGCTCCGCGGCATGTGGGATCTTCCCGGACCAGGGCTTGAACCCATGTCCCCTGCATTGGCAGGCGGATTCTTAACCACTGCGCCACCAGGGAAGTCCCTGAGGATGGTTTTAACATTTTCAAATTAGTTTAACAAAAGAATAGTAATAATAATTCATGACACATGAAAATTTTATGAAATTTACATTTTAGCACCTATAAATAAAGTTTTATCAAGACACAGCCAACCCCATTCCTTTACGTATCATCTATGGCTATTGCTATGCACCAACAGCATAATTCAGTAGCTGAAACAGAGACCTACGGCCTGCAAAGCCTAGGATATTTACTATCTGGCCCTTTATGGAAAAATTTTCCCAACCCCTGCTCTAGAAATTGGAACAGAGAAGCTCAGGGATACAAGGAGGAAAACCGGTTAGGAGGCTCTTATAGAGTCTGAGCAAGAGGTAATGGAGAACAGGAGAGAAGGAGACAGCTGGGGGAGGGGTTCTGGAGAAGTGTGTCTGCAAACTAGGAAGGGCTTACAAATGTTGGGCCTTGTCAATCTTTCCTACATTGGCCATGGTCGTGACTACTTCTATCTATAAGATTTAAGAGGCTTTTGTGGTTTTGACAACAGCTCCAGCCTTCTATAACTCTGGGACACTTTATGATAACTGCAGAGGATGATTTCAGGGTCCGGGTGACTGACAAGCTGGTGGCGTCACAGATGTATAATGCTGGCATCCTCTGAGCAAGCCCAGTGCTGGGGCATATAAATAGAAGCCAGCAGTCATCAGGAAGCACTTCTGGGGCTGAGGTCATCCTCCCCTTACACTATCATGGCAGGACCAGGCGAGTGCTGGGTCTATATCTGTACCCAAACAAACTCGAGATAGGAGAACATGATGGATTGGAGAAGAGACCAAAAAGTCGGCTGGAGAATAACACCTGTGAAAAAGGTAAAGCAGTTGGATAATTACAGATTATCCAATTATGGTAGGTAATAGGTAGACATCTATGAGGCCTACGCATCTACGATGCCCCAGGTGTTGCTGTCAGCTCTTTATATGAATTGCTTCATTTAATCCTCACGGTCAACGTTACATGGTAGCTACCACCATTATCTCCATTTTACAGATGGGGACAAAGAGACAGAGAAGGTTAACTTGCCCAAGACAGTAGAACTCGTGCGTGGAGGAGTCAGGATCCCATTCCAGGAGATCTGAGTCCTTACCTGCACCCAGTATGCTCCTGTACTTAACCTCTGTTCTTCACTATTCTCTGTTCCAGCCCTCAGGGATGTGAAGACTGAGGGTCACTTAGGAGCCCTCACAACTCCCAGGGAGTATAATATGTTGTCTACAAGACAGCATTTATTATATTATGATCAAGTCATTGTTTTCTTGAAGTCATGTGTAGCTATCAGTCCTCGTTCATCAGCCTGCAATGCCATCCCACCACAACACACACACACACACACACACACACACACACACACACACACATACATGCTTAATGCAGTCTCATTAAGGATGGTTTAGGATTTCCAGTGAGCTTTTTTACAAGCTGCAGGTAATTCTCAAAGCACCCACATCATGCCTGTGGGCTGTGGACAGGAGGCCACCACCAGATACACAGCCCAGGCCCTGTCCAGCTCTCCCTGCCATATCACCAGGACAGTTCTTCCACTTAAGACCCAACCAAGTGGTGCTGGCATGCCTATCTGCCTAAGAAACAGAAGTTAGACCTACGGTCAACAGCAACGATAATTATAACTGCCAATTATTAAAGCCAAGTGCCTTCAATTTAATCTTCTCAACAACCTGTGGGTTGAAGAAACTGGGTGGGGGTTGTTATCTCTGTGTTACTTACAAGGGAAACAGAGGGTCAGAGTGTTGAAGTTCTTGCCACAGATCCTCAAGGAGAAAACGTCTGAGTCGCTACCCACACTCCGGACGGCCTGACTCTGGACCCCTGCCCCAAACTGTGAGGCCACAGCAACTCCAGGAAGGAATGAATGAGGAATGTCTCAGGAGCACCTCAGGTCAGTAGATAGTTATCGATCACATACCACGTGCCCAGTACTGTATTAAGTCTTGGAGATGCAATAAGACAGAAATGGTCCCTGCCTAATGGAATTTAGAGTCCAATGAATACAACTACAGAATTTATTCATTTAACCAATATTCATTGAGAGTCATTCTGCCAGAGCCAGATACAATTCTAAGTGTTTGAAGATGTGGCAATGAACAGAAAAGGCAGGGATGCTGTCTTCATAATGTTAGGACATTTCAAAACAATGTGATGGAGCATTTTAGGCAGTGGAAAAGTTGGAAGGGGAAACCAGTCTTATACTTGGCCCCAGCTGGGATGTGCCTTCCCGGGCCTCTAGGGAGCCATCTAGCTGTTGGTGGGACGTCTGGGCTGCCGAGAGGACAGTCACCCACCCAGGCACTTCCCAGCGTCATATCCCAGGAGGGGGTCTGAGAGAGGCTGGCTAGATTCTAGCACTGGGTAGCTAATCCCAGTTGTGCTGAATCCCCTGGGGCTCTCCAATTATTATAAGAGGTGTCATGAAGTTCTCCTCACAAGTGCTCCAGAAGAGATGATTTTTAATTCACTTTCATTTAAAGAATGACGATGCTGGCAAACAACATTCTGTCACGGAGGGAGCAGAAGGGGGCTCCCAGACAGGGAGTGCCACGATGTTAATTGCCTGCTCCAAAATGTCTGGGAATAAAAGAGGTGTTTTTAATTAAGTGCCTTAGAAGTGGAGGCAGAGAGGGGAAACGTGGTTGGAAATTTTCAAATGAAACAAAGCAGGTTTCTCCTCTGCAGTCTGGGGAGGGTACACTACCAACGCACTCCCCAGAGCTCATGGCAACTGTGCTTGGAGGGTCTCCATAAATGGACCGCTGCCATGAGGATACGTTTTATCAGAAACTGGGTTAGGGTAGAGGTGGCACATCGAATTTACAAGCCCCAGTGACCATCTCCTTCAGGCTGGGATTGAGACCTCAGAGGACTCTGCAAGTAAACACTGGTCCCAGGTGTGCCGAGCCAGCATGGCTTCCCTCCTGCTGAGGGGCACAGGTCCCAAGGCAATGTGAAGTTTCCTCTTTAAAGTGAGTCAGTGTGGAGGAAAGGACTCCATATATAAAGAAGCAGGTGGTCCTACATGA
The DNA here is from genome assembly GCF_000442215.2 of Lipotes vexillifer. Lineage (NCBI taxonomy): Eukaryota > Metazoa > Chordata > Mammalia > Artiodactyla > Lipotidae > Lipotes > Lipotes vexillifer. Next base: position 1,304,201 of record NW_006769393.1, read on the forward strand.
CAACCTCAAACTGGTGCTGGAAAAATGGTTGAAGTTTGGAAACCCTGATTTGGTCCATCCCCACCATTCCTGAGTTTGAGATGGAGAAACTGAGGCTCAGAAAGTGGACATGAAATGCGCAAGGACACACAGCAGTGCGCTTCTCCTGATCTCTTCAGTGCTCTCTCACATCTACCACACGGGAAGTTTCAGACTTCCATGAAAGAAGCGGGATTCAAGCTCACAAGATAAGCTCAGAAGCCCTGTGTCAATGAGGGCAGGAGGAAATGCTTCCTTTATTTCTCTAAAAGGGAATGAATCAAGACCCTTTAAAGATCCAGGGACATTGAAGGCAAGTCTTCCAGTCAGGATGTCCCCACAGCACCCAATTCCCTTCATAAGAGCAGCTGAGCATCCTTTATAAGGCAATAACAGTATATTCACCATCATAGAGACCTAAAGTGTTCATGATAATCCTATGAAAATGGCTATAAAATCCCATCACTTAGTAATTCTTCTTCTGGGAAGGTGGAGTAGACGTACTTTTCCCTATTCCTCCTGCAAAGTACAACTAAAATCCCTGGACATTGCAAAGCAAAACCACTTACAAACATGCAAAGACTCTGAAGGGTGGACAGAAGAAGGCAGACCAGTTAGGAACCTCTGGATCTGAGGAACGGCACAACAGGGATTTCCCTGGGTTTTCTTTTCTTTTTTTTTTTTTTTTTTTTTTG
>NW_006769393.1:1305191-1315029 GCF_000442215.2 Lipotes vexillifer
GTGTCCCCTGCATCGGCAGGCGGACTCCCAAGCACTGCGCCACCAGGGAAGCCTTCCCTGGGTTTTCTTTTGCGTCATACACCACAGAGTTAAAGCTGACAAAGCCAGCAACCTGCAAACACCAACAGGTGCTGACAAAAAAGCCCCAGTGAAGCTCAACCAAAGCCTGCTTTCTCTAGTCACAGGACAAGGAAAGGAACAGAGTAGCAAGACAGAAAATTTTAAGACAACATCTGTACTCCAGCCAAACACCACAGAAAAAACTGTGACCCAGCCCCACTCACACCCGCAAAGGCCACGTAAGGAGCCCAGACTTCCACCCTGGTGTGGCTGTAATGAGGTGTCACACACACCCACTGGGGTCATGTCAGAGAAGGCCAAGAGGGTAGCCAGGACTCTCATCACCACTGGTCTCAGTGGAGATCATGTGGCAGCCCAGACCTCCACTTTCTCCCAAAAATAATGATGTCTCTCCTCTCCATGTAGGGTGGTGTCAGTGGAGACCACATGGGAAACTGAAATACCAACCCCTGCCCAACAGTGATGGGGAGTCCCCCTCTCAGGTACTAACAGAGGTCAAGTGGGAAACCTGGACTTCTATCCCCATCTGGCAGAAACAAGACAGAGCTGCTCTCCTTTCCTATGCCAGAGTGATATCAGTGAAAGCCAGCTAAAACACAAGGTTTAAATAAGACCCAGAGTCTCACAATATAACATGAATATGTCAATGTTTCAGTCTAAAATCTTATGCCATACCAAGAACCAGGAAGATCTCCAACTGAATGAAACAAGACAATCAAGAAGCACCAATGTCATGGGGCTTCCCTGGTGGCGCAGTGATTGAGAGTCCGCCTGCCGACACAGGGGACACGGGTTCGTGCCCTGGTCCGGGAAGATCCCACATGCCGCGGAGCGGCTAGGCCTGTGAGCCATGGCCGCTGAGCCTGAGTGTCCGGAGCCTGTGCTCTGCAACGGGAGAGGCCACAACAGTGAGAGGCCTGTGTACCGCAAAAAAAAAGAAAAAAGAAAAGAAGCACCAATGCCAAGATGACAGAACTACATTAGAATTACCTGACGCAGACTTTAAAGCAGTCATGATAAAAATGATTCCAAGAATCAAATGAACCTGCTTCAAATGAAAAAATTAAAATCCTCGTCAAAGACACAGAAAGTCTCAGCAAAGAAATAGAAGATATAAAGGAAAAGCAAATGGAAATTTTCGACCTGAAAAATACAATATCCAAAAGAAAAGCTTCAGAGGATGGACTCAACAGAATAATGGAGGGAACAGAGGAAAGAAACAGTGAATTCAGAGATAAAGCAGAAGTCACCTAATCTGAACAACAGAAAATAAATAGACTGAAAAAAAAAAAAAAGAGCAGAACCTCACGGAAATGTGGGACCATAACAAAAGATCTAACATTTGTGTCATTGGAGTCCCAGAAGGACAGGAGAAGGAAGACAAGGATGAAAGATTATCAAAGAAATAATGGCCAAAAACATCCCAAATTTCATAAGAAACATAAAACTACAGATTTAAGAAGCTGAGTGAACCCCTAACAGGTTAATCATGTATGTACCATAAAAGGAACTACAGAATCTGTAAAGCAAAAACTGATAGAATGGAAAGAAGAACCAGACAAATTCACAAGTACACTTGGAAATTTCAATAGCCTTCTCTCAACTGATAAAACAACTAGACAAAAATTAGCAAGGGTATAAAACTCAACAACACCATCAACCAACAAGATCTAATAGACATTTATAGAACACTCTGCACAATAACAGAGGAATACATATTCTTTTCAAGCGTCCACAGAACATGTACCAAGACAAACTATATACCGGGCCTTCCAAGCTCAGTGGTTATCAGCAGAATTCACTTCCTTGTGGTTGCAGGACTGAGGTCCCCATTGTCTTAACTGTCAGCCAGGGACTGATCTCAACTTCTAGAGGTGGCTCTTAGTTCCTTGCCACATGGCCTCTCCACCTCAGCAGCAGAGAATCATCCTTGTGTAAAATCTTTCTCACACTGTGAATGTCTCTGACTTCCTCAACAAAATCTGCTTTTACAGAGCTCATAAGATTAGATCAAGCCTATCCAGAAATCTTCATAATTTCCAGATTTTAAGGCCAACTGACTTGAGACGATAATTATGTTTGCAAAATTCTTTCACAGCAGTACCTTGGAATAAGCAGAGGCTGGGAATCTTGAGGGCCATCATAGAACTCTACTAGCCCATATTCCATGTTAGGCAAGAGAGGAGGACACAGAGATGACTGGTAAAATCCCTATCCTCAAGGGATTACAGTCAAGTGAATGTAGCAAATACAAAGAAGTGATTCAACTACAGGGCAGTAATTCAAAGAAAGTGCAATATTCTGTAGGAATTCCGAGGAGGCATTAACTCTTTCGGGAAGAGTGCAGGAAAGCTTCCCAAAGGGGGTGACATTTGATCCGAGTGCTGAAGCACAGAGGAGGGAAGGCATTCCAAGTAGAGGGTGCATCATTTACAAAGATAGAAAAGACCACAGCAAATTTAGAGAATGACAAGTTATCCACTGATGCTGAATCTTAGAGGACAGGTTTTAAACGATGCATGGACGCAGCATTAAATAACCCTGACTAGGAAAGAAAGTCATTCCTTTGCAATTCTCTTTCTATCCTTTTAATTAGCTCAAGAAAAAGTTATCAGTTTGGTGTTAGCCTGTCTTTAACACCTTTCTAACATCTTTACCCTCTGGCTCCACCTTCTGAAAATGAAAGTATCTAGCTAGCTTAATAGCACTGTTTCTATCTGTGGATTATTTTTACTGCTACCTTTCATTTGTTACAATCAGTGTTGGTTTTCCTTTTTCCATTGTGATAAAAAGATTATTATTATTAAGGACATACATTTAAGTTTTGAATGTAAATCAGTGTAAATTGAAATGTTAAATAAATATATTACAGGTGGTACATATGGCTCTGGGGCAAAAATTGGGAAGGTGGTTTGCAAATGAGTTAATTTGGGACCCAAAGGTGTAATAAGAAGCAAGCAGGATTTGCAGTCAGTCAAACTTGGGTTCAAGTTCGACTCCTCTACGGGTCTTAGTTTTCCGCCACAAATTAAGGAAATGATACACCTACTTAGAAGGTTGTGAAGATTAAGTGAAACCAAGTGTAAGAAGCATCTTCTAGGTGGCCTTGTGCGTGGTGGGCATTTGGATTTCCCATCACAGTGCATATCTCTGAAGAATGGAAACCTCGATTTTTGGCAACACCAAACAGGAACTTAACTCTAGCACCTACTGAGTATCTGTGCTTGGTAAATATTACATAAAAGTATTCATCTGCTTAGGATCTGGGACCTGTACATGTGTGTGCGTGCAGGGGGTGTGGTGTCCTTAGGCTAAATTCAGCTGTTTTGTGAAAAATAGCTGATACCAGGAAAAGCATTTGACTCAGAGGAGTGGCCAGCCCAGGCATCATGGACCCGTCCCTCCACCCCCTGTCTGGCTTCCTCTGTGATCTCAGAATGCTACATCCCACAGAGATCAGTGGGAAGCTCATCTGGAATATTCAGATATATGTGCAAATGAAAACGCAAGGAAAATACCTCCCACTTCAGTCATCTATTGCTGTGTAATAAACTACCCTAAAACTTGGTGGTGTTCAACAACTATTATTTTATTACCATCGCTCATGATTCTGGGGGTTGACTGGGTTAAACTGAGTGGCTCTTCTGCTCTATGTGATCTCAACTGGGGCTGCAGTCAACTGGGAGGTGAATTAGTTTGGAGCACCCAAGATGGCTCACTCACACGGCTAAAGTCTGACTGGGAGTCAGCCAGAAATCAGCTGGGGCTGTTGTCTGTAGCATCTTGATTTTCCTCCATGTGGCCTCCCCAAGAAGCTTAGACGTCTCACAACATGGCAGCAGAATTCCAAGAGGAAGGAGGCAGAAAATGCCAGTCTCTTAAGGCCTGGGCTCACGTGTCTCAGAATATCACTTTCATAGCATCAGAGCAATCACAGGACTAGTTCAGATTCAAGGGGAGGGGAGATAAATGCCACCTCTTAATGGCGAAGTCTGTTTCATACAGTGAGGGAAAGGATTGACTGCAGCCATCTTGCAAGACCATGTACAACGCCTCCTGAAGCTTTCACTTACTGCAAAGGGTTTCCACTCTAGAATTATGTGTATATTTCAACCCAGTGATTAGTTATCAAGGAATTTATCATAAGGAAGTAATCTTGGATGGTTCAAAAAATTTGACGTAAGGTTTTCCATTGCTAACGTTTCTCATGCTAGGAATCCATATGAGGACTAACCACCCACAGTGTCTCACCAGACACAAATCCTATGCATCACAGAAATTGAAGACTTGACCCCGGGAACTGATGTTCTTAGCTAAGGTCATTTGAGGTAAACAGAAGATGTGTATACTCTTAAAAACATTGACTCCCTAGAACTGGAGAAGTCTTGACAAGAAGTGCACTTCATTCAATCATTCATTCATTCAGCAATCATTTGTGGTGCAACTGTGATAGGCCATGTTGGTTTAAACATAGGGATACAGCAGCAATGAACGAAACAAAGTACCTGGCTGCAGGAACTTTACATTCTAGTGGGGAGACAACCAAATAAATGCATAAGTACATATAAAATGGCATATGATAAAAAGACCTTGTTGAGTGATAATTCTCTTCCAAGGTTCTGCAAGAAAGGAGAGACAACAACTGATAGGAGGCATGTTTAGAACCCCTTTTGGTAAAATAGCAAATGATGAAGAAGGGGCACAGAAATAACCTTGGTCTTGCAGTTACAAGACAGATTTATATAGTGGTTCAGAATTTAGTTTGTGAACTTGAACTAATGACTGTAACCTTTATAAGCCTAGGTAACCTTCTCTGTAAAATGGGAACAATAGTACCAGTCCTGCTTTCCTTACAGAGATGATACAAGGACCAAACCAGACTGTAAAATCAAACAAATAATAAGTTCTGAGTTTTCCCCATTTGGTAAACTTTTAGCTCTACTCTCCAAGCAGAATCAAGTCACTGTCAAGCCAAGCTCCTGCTGTAAACTTGCAAACATCAAGTCCCAGCTCTGACGCTACCAGTGCCATGGGATTGATCTCGGGGCATGTGACATTTTATTCTCAAGCCATGGCGGGGGGCGAGGGGGGGATGCAGACATGGAAGGAGACAGCCTCTGTCTAGCACACTTCCTTTCTTCCTTTCACTTGCAGGTATTGAGTAAAGCAATCTGAATGTTCTGAAAGGTCATCCTCTGTCTCGCTTTGTTGTAAGACATGTCAGTAGTGGCCATTCCATGCTACAGTTGGTAAATTGATATGTAATAGTTTTCATTTCTCTTAAGAGTCTTATAGCGGAAAAAGTAAATAAATGTAACTTGTGGAAAGATCCATACCAAAATTATAAGCAGTACCTGGTTGGACTGCTGACGCTTTCTTTTTCTTGCTTGCTTCTCTGTGCTTTGTGTTTTCTTTTTTCATTCATTTAGAAAAATACTTATCTAGCATGTGCATGCAGGGATCAGATAGCTGGGTGGGATGACCCCACAATTCCCACCTCAATTCCAAATCTTTGCTGCTCCCCTACGTCTCTTTTGAGTTTACACACCAGTGTGGATTTGTTGTCATTAGATTAGGGGCCCCATCAGGGCAATGCTGCTTTTTATTTCTTCTCCTCCTGACATTTCTAAATTTTCAAGACTCTTAGCCAGGCCTCGTTCTCACCAAATCACGGACAGAAGCCGTTTCCTCCCCGCTAGGCCTCTATAAATCACTGTGATAGACTCCTGTCTTTCCTTGGTTTGGAAGCCACCAGACAAAGATTTGAATCCAGATTCTTCTCCTTATTGGCTGAGCAACTTTGAAGAAGCTTCTTAACCTCTCTGAACTGCAGTTTTGTCATCTGTAAAATGGGAGAAACAAGACCTGCAGGGAAGGTGGTTGTGAGCATTTGACAAGATGATGGGTAAGAAGGGCTGGCACATAATAAAGGCTCAAAAGTAATTGCTGTTAATAGAAAGTAGTCTTGGGAAGCCCTAGAGGCTGTTCTAGGTTGAGGGTGGAGCTTGGGTGTTAATAAAAGGCAGAATTGTACAATCATTAAGAACTCTGGCTCTGGCCTCTAAAGAACCCAGTTTAAATCCTTGCTCCCTGCATTGCCCTGGGCAACTTACTACATTTCTAAGAAGCTTGGCTTCCTCACCTGTAAATTGCACATAACAATAACTTACCATAACAGTGTTTCTCAAAATATTATCCAGGGATCCTGGAGACACCCAAGACCCTTCCAGGGCTCTTCAAGGTAAAATTTACTTTGGTGATAGGGCTAAAACATTACTTGTCCTTTTCGTTTTTATTTTTTCTCAAGTATACAGTAGTTTTCCAGAGGCTACGTGACATGTCATAGTATCATTGCTCCCATGACTAACGGAAAGTGTGTTTGTAAATTCCTGTGCTTTCATTTTTTTTTTTTCAGTTCAATTTCTAACATGGTAAATATCAATATGTATGTAACTCCTGTAAACAAAAGCTACTCCGGGTCCTCAATAATTTTAAGAGTCTAAAGGGACCTAAGACAAAACACTTGGAGAATCGTTGCCTGTTAGTGTTGTTGTAAAGGTTAAGTACTGTACACCTGAGACTAATACAATGTTGTAAGTCAACTATACTTTAGTAAAAAAAAAAAAAAAAAAAAAAAGATTAAGTAGCTACTGGTGTATGTATACAAAGCACTCAGTAAACATTATCCCTATAATTATTGGTTCCAAATCTCCTGGATCATATCAGATAAGGGTCTGTCTACTCCACCTATACATAAAGCAAACTGAAATCATAGCACTTGATGCAAAAGTCACCCTTGTTTTATCCCCTCCTGTTTGTTTATATAGTGAAGGTTCAGCCCATGCTAAACTTTGAACAATTTAAAGATACTGAAGTCATCAAAGGCCCTCCACTTGAGATCCAAGTGCCCTGAAGACATGAGAACTCAAGTGGACAGTCCAGAGGGTTTACCCTGCTTGGCTCAACCCTGACCCTTCCATCCTATTACTCGCTGGCCCAGCCAGAAGAAGGCGGTACCGAGGTGGAGGCAGAGGAAAGGTGGCTTATAGAACCCCCTCCTGAGTGGTTGACCAGCAAAAGGAGGTGCCACCTCAAAACGGGAATAGCTTCCTTAAGGTTTCAGTAATTTCCATGGAAACAAACTAAGAACCGTAGTTACTTTCAAGGGAAGGTGGGGAAACGGTGGGATGACCTGGAAGAGTCAAGAGTAAGCGATATAAAAATATTAGAGTTGCGGGGGGAGGGGTCTTTTTCTTTCACTCTTCAGACACACCCTTGAGGGAAGAACAAAAAATCGGCATCCCTAAATTCCGATACTGATGGCAAGTAGATGAGGATTTTAGACGGTAGGTATCAAATGAGTTTGAGAAAGATGCGGCACTAACTGGATCATAGTCATACAGGAAGCTCTTAACGGAATCCTTTAAGGGCCGGCCAGGGCAGTTCGCCTCTCAGGTAGGAGAGCACCTCCCGAGAGACCCCCTCCAAGGCCAGGACCTAGTTTTATGCACCGTTAACTAACAAACAAACAAACCCTACATCAGCAATAACGGAACAAACAGGTGCAAGCCAGTAAGAAAGTTTTGCATATGAGCTATTTTTATTTTTATTGCAGAAATTTCTGGGGACGCAAAGAAGGGGTTCTGTTAGAGAAATTGGAGCCCTAGGAGAGACCCTAGAAAAACTTTGTAGCTACTTTCTTCTCCTCATCCTAGGAAAATGCCAAAAGGTCTCCAGGTGCGTTGGCCTCGCAGTCAGCCCCAGAGCCAGCCGTTTGCACCCCAGTCCCTGTCCTCGCCTCCAGCCACTCCGCCGTACACGGCCACCTGTTGCTGCCCTCGCGCCCAGAGCCGAGTCGCAAGCCGCCGCTAGAGCTCGTTCTAATTCCCCGGAGCAAAGGCCGGCCGGGAAGCCCCGACACTCCGCCCCTGCACATCTTCAGGGCAGGCGGGGACTCCGCTGAGCCTCCCAGCCCCAGGCTCCCGTTGTCTCCTCGCTGCGCTCGGACGTCAAAAGTGGACCCCAGACAGTATCCCCTTGTCCCCGCTTGGCTCGTGCGCGCTCGCGCTCAGCTCACACCTGGGAGATGTTAACGCGCCGAGATGCCCACGGAGGAGAAACCGGTCCATCCGGGCAGGAGCGGGCGGCGCAGACAGGTTGCTCTCCGTGAGATTCCAAAGCGTCCCCTGAATCCCAGATCCCTTAGAGCTCCGCAGCTGAGCGCTGTTGCAGGAACGCCGCGCCCCAAACGCAAGCTCACGGTTGCAGAGGCCGCAGGCGGAGAGCGGCGAGATCCTGACTCGCCTTTGCTCTCAGGCGCCGGAGGGGATCCGGGGGGCGGCGGCGGTTAGGGATGCCCTCCCGCCAGGAACGCCGGAGTCCCAATTCCGAAAGAGACCCGCCTCGCTTCCGAGGGACTTCCCTGCGAGCGCCGCAGGGGTGTGCATTTCTCGAAGTCTGAGAATCCCGGCGAAAGCTGGCCCGACAAGAGTTGAAGTCAGCTCCCGGGGCGTCTGTTTGTTTATTGGCTCTTAGGGGAAAAGTTTGAGGATGTTGAACCAACCTCAGACCTGGCGCGAGCGGAAATCTCAGAATCTCTCCAGCAAAAGTCATCTAATTTCGACTCGTTATATAAGTGAGGGGCTATTTCTTACCCTCCCTACCCCAAGCCCTCTCATTACTATTCCAGGAGTTAAATGTGTCTCGCTTTAAAAATATTTTTTTAAGTTATTATTATTTCTTTGAGTCCGAAGGCGGGAGAAAGCAGGCAGAGCCGGGGGCGCGCGGCAGCCCCACCCTCGCGCTGCCCCTTGGGCTGCGGCAGGAACGCGGGATCCCGGGTGCCGCCGGCTCAGGGCGAGCAGCCGAGCCCCGCGGTCCCTCTGTCCGCCACTCCACGTGGTCAAGATCAACAGTTTGTTGAGCTCATCAGTGACACCTTGAACTTTTCATAAAGAAAATGGGTATTGCAGCGGGAGGGTTCGGCCGCGGCCGCCGCGCCGGGTCCTGCTTAATATTCAATGATCTCGCTCGCGCCTCCCCCTCCGCCCCTCGCAGAAATTCCACTGAGTCCGTTACTGGGCTCAGACTTTTAAGTTAATTTACTGCCCTCCCCCCAACCTTGGCTAGTAACCAGCGCCTTTAGGGCTAGCTTCCCCCCCGGCTCCCGCCTGAAAATGACATTTCGCCGGCGTCTCCGGAGGGGGCTGAATTTCACTTTGTAACTTTCTGCGGAACCCGAGCCCGGGTGGCAGCTCGGGTGGTGGTATCGTATGCAAATACGCATGCTGACGTTACAGATCATGTGGGTTTTGGCGTAGATTCCCCACTGATCGAGACATTTTTTTCCCCTTTTTTTTTTCTTCTTTTTTTTTTTTTTTTCTTTCTTTCTAAAAATTTTGGCCACTGTTCTCCGAACGGGGGCTTCTTCTGTCTGTCTGTCTGGCAGGCTGGCTTTCCCCCTCTTTCCCACGGAGCCCGAGCCGGGCGCCCGGTGGGGAGTGGGGAGTAGGTGGGGGGAGCCAGCAGAGTTCCATTTTGGAACGCCCGTGCAGCGTCTCCGCGTTCCCAGCCCGGGTCTCCGCGTTCCCAGCCCCGGCGCAGGTAAGAAACTTCGCCCCGGCGCGGAGCACCCCCCGCCCGGCGCCGCCGGCCCCAAGCCCCGCACGCCGGGCACCGGCCACTCCAGCCCAACTTTCCCACCGCTGCCGCAGCCGCCGCCGCGGCTCCCGAAAATGTGTTGTTAATGGGACTTGGC
>NW_006769393.1:1315077-1321449 GCF_000442215.2 Lipotes vexillifer
GGTGGGAGGGAGGGTGCAGGCTCTTTTTGCGGGCAGGAGGATATCAGAGGACCCAGAGGTGGGGGAGGTTTTTTTTAAAGAGTTTTGATTACAAGTTTGGATCAATGGGAGGCAGACCGAGGAGGAGGAAAAACATGTCTACGTTTCCCTATGTCGACATAAGCCACAAAAAAATATGGCGTCCGCTTTCGACAGGGCGTTACGTAGACCCGACTCTGTTTTTATTTATTTATTTCGTGGCCGGCTCCCTCCCTTCTTGGCCAAACTGCGGCGCTTTGTGCGAACGGGGCCGGTCCCGCGGGGACTCCACCGGGACGTGGCCCCGGCTCCGCGGGCTTCGGCAGGCGGGGGGCTGCGTGTGTGTGCTCCCCTCCCTCCCCCGCTCCCCCTGTTCTCCCCTCTCCCGGTGACGATTCGCCGTAATGTGGTGGCAGGAAGCATGACGCCGTGGGTTGAGGCTGCCTCTCCTCTCCGCGCTCCTGGTGGCTGCAGGCAGCAGGCGCGCGGCGCGGGCGGGCGGCCGCCCGAGCTACCTGCCGGGGGCCGGGCCGGAGTGCGGCGCTGTCCCCACGCCCCGCTCAGGTGCCGGGGAACCCGCGTCGGGAGGGGCGGCGGGGGGCCCTGGGGACCCCCGGGCCCGGCTGCCCGCCTCCCGCGGGCCCGCGCCCGCAGCCCGCCCAAGCCCACGATCGCCCCCCGGAACGGCAGCTGGCGCTTTTCGTCTGCCCCACGAGAGGTTCATCTTTGTTGGTGTTGCGGCTCCTTTGTGGCGTCCCCAGGACTTGGTATCTTCGCCTGTGCAAACTTGCCCCTTTCCCAGCCGCTTTGCAGGAGGCTGGAAGAGGAGCGGAAAGTTGGAAACCAGTGAGCATCACAGCACCGTCCCCTCGGCCTCGTCGCTGTGCGGAGCTCGGGAGGCGGCGGCGCACGACCGGGAGGAGGAGGGTGGTGTGTTAGGCTGCGGAGAAAACTTGCCGGGGAAGCTAAGTTGTGATTTGCTCAGGCTTCCACCTGATGGATCGGCTTCAAAGCCAGTGGGGTCTCTGCCTTCAGCTATTGCCGCGACGGCCTTTTGTTTGTCTGGGAGGTGGGGGAGGAGGAAGGTGAGGAAATCATGACTTTCGCTGGACCCCTCCCCTTTGAAAGTGTGGCTGCCCAGCTTGGGCCCCAGGGATCACCAAGTCTCTTCAGGCCCTAGAGTTCTGCCCTACCTGCTCCCTGATGATCGCCTTCTGCCTCCAAGTTAGCAGCTCCCCAAGTCTGAGGCAGGCCCAGCTGGGCAGGATTTGGGGAGCAGGCATCCCTCCCCTTCATCCCTTGGGTCGCTCAGACCTCCCACAGTTACCCTCTTAAAACACACACATACACACACACACACACACACACACACACACACACACACACACTCACACACACTCTCTCCTTTATGTAGAGCAGAAATTAATGCCTGTTGAAGTGAAGAGAGTGAGGTTCAGAGAGCTCTTCAAGATTTCCGTCAAAAGGGGATTTTCTATTTATGAGGGCAGTTAGTTAAAGAACTTGAGTCCCAGGGCAGTGATGTCAAAAAGCATTTGGATGACAACCAACTGGAATAAATATCTTGTAAAATGGCACGTTTAATGGTAAAAATAGATTAATGGAGCCGTCAAGTGCTTGAATGGGGCTAACATAACGGTTTAAGTTCAAAGGGAAAGTTATATCAAGCTGTATAAACATCTTCTTTTAAGGCCAAAGGCGGGAAATCTACAAGTAAGATTGAAATGTGTCACCGACAATGACTGGATCCATGATCTGTGGGAATATCATTGCTGTTTAAACACTCTGCTTTGCAATTGTTCTCATGTGCACGCGTACCTTCCGGCCAGGTTTGGTGTCAACTAAGGATCCACTTGAAGTTAACAGCTTTTAAGGGGAAAATTTGGAGGCCAACGTTCTGGGGTAAATCAGATATATTAGCTAATCCCCGTTTAAAGGAAAAAAATCAAAATGCCACAAATGTTCGTTGGCACTCAAGAAAAGTATTCTCCCAATGTAAATGCAGTGTTCCTTGACAAGCCAAAAGGCAACCCCACCCCAAGCGTCCCGTCCACATCAGGACCATGTGATTCAGTGGGATGCCATGCATTTGACAAAAACAATAATGACGGTGATTGATAACAATTGCTAACACTGTTTCAGTATGCCGGGCATAATGCTGTATATTTTACATGCTTTATCATTTAATTCTCACTGTAACCCTATGAGATAAATACTATTATTATCCCAAGTTTAGTGGGGAAGAAACTGAAGCTCAGAGAGGTGAAACAAACTTACCCAAAGCCGCATGGCAAAAATCAAATTCCATGTTTGAAGCCAAGCCTTACAACACTCCAGTATATCAGCTCCCCAGATATGGCAAGTTGTAGTTAGAATGAAAAGTAAAGGCAGAAAAGAAGGAACAGTGACCATGGCCCAGTGGTCCGAACTCAGGAATTTTCCTAGTTTTCATCTCTTAATTCATTTATTTAGCAGCTGTGTGTTGATTTGTTTGTTCATTCCGCAACTGTAATATTCATCACACTAATAAAATCCTAGAGTCATTAAGCAATTTTATATGCCAGAGACCATTCTGAGTGCTTAGGATTAAACTATTTTGTCTTCGTGACAACCCTGCGGGGTAAATACTGTCATCCTCTCCTTTTTATAGATGAGGAAATGGGCACGGAGAGGTTCTCTAACTTTCCCAAGACCAAACAGCTAGCAAGCAGAGTGCCAGACCCCAGAACATGCACACTCCACGTTTGCAGACAATGCACTGCTCCAGACATTATAGAGGTGCTGCTGAGACAGAGCATCTATCTAACCTCGATGCAAAGCCCTGCTCCAGACACTATGGAGACGGCAGTGAGACCAAGACCCCTTACCCTCTGGGAATTTGAGCAGCCAGCAGGCCAAATAAAGCAGGATTAAATAGGTGCTAGAATTGAGAAAAGTAACTACTGTGGAAGTACAATGAGGGGTGCAGTTCTTGTGTTCTGAGGGACCCATGGAGGATTTCCCAGAGGCGGTAACATCAGAACTGACCCATGACTGAGGAGGAACAATGTCTGGCGGTGTGTCGGGTATCATTGAACTCACCTGTTAGCAACAGAAATCCTGCCCACCGGTGACTTAACCAGATGGGGGCTTATTTGTGTCAGACAACAAGAAAGTGGGTGGGACAATGCCTCAGCTGTACCACTGGGGACCTAGGCTCTGTCTTTCTACTCTGCCACCCCTAGAGTATAGGCCTTTGGCCCCAGGTCTATCATCTCATGGTAGGAAGGTGGCTGCTGCATCCCCAGGCCTCACATCTGCATTCCAGGAAAGGGGAATTAGGATGAGTGAGGCACAAAGAGCATTTACCTAGTGTGGCTTTACTGTTACATTTGGAAAGGGCCCTCTCAGGGACTTCTGCCCTTAGCTCAACCAGAACTGTGCCACATGGCCACCCAACCCTACCAGGAAGGGGCAATGCCGTGTTTTTAGTTAGGCACATCACTGCCACGAGCAAACTGGGGTTCAGCTTGTAAGGCAGAAGGGGTGAATGGAGAAACGGTTGTTGAGTTGGCAGATAAAGCGTTTAGTGGCCTCAGATGAGAAGAGGAGGTTACTCCTGATGAAGTTAAAACTGCGTCCTGAGAGCTGTGTGTATTCTGGGGAGATGGAGAGGGGGATGCAGGGAAGGTTGTGCAAAGAGATGCCGCCACACTTGGGGATGGACGTAGAGGAGGTTGGCTGTTAATTTGTAGGTACTGGGGAGCCATGGCAGGCTTCTGAGGAGGGAGTGTCAGGTGTTTTAGGAAGGTGAGACTGACAGCAGTGTGCCTTATGGAGATGAATCAGCTTGGTTCTTATTTGAACTAAAATGAGTTCTGGAAAGTTTCAGACCAGGGGACCAGTTCTGCCTTAGGGCAAAAAGAAGACAGCACACTAAGAAAGTGAGGGAGGGCTTCCCTGGTGGCGCAGTGCTTGAGAGTCCGCCTGCCGATGCAGGAGACGCGGGTTCGTGCCCCGTTTCGGGAGGATCCCACATGCCGCGGAGCGGCTGGGCCCGTGAGCCATGGCCGCTGAGCCTGCGCGTCCGGAGCCTGTGCTCCGCAAATGGGAGAGGCCACAACAGTGAGAGGCCCGCATAACGCAAGAAAAAAAAAAAAAAAAAAAAAAAAAGAAAGTGAGGGAGATTTTCTTTTATGTCCTGCCAAGAGGAATCCAAAATTAACCTGTTGTTAGTCGTCTGTCACCAGGAAGTAACTAGCTCTCCTTGTGCAGTAACTCAGTGAGTGGAACTGGATACACTGGGAAGGGTACCAGTTTACTCCCCAGACATGACGCTTGCTTTTTTCCTGACCCTCGGACTCCCCAGGCCCCACCTGCAACTCCACCACTCATCAGCAGAATAATTTTGGTCGTGACCCTTCAGTTTTGCTTTTAAAGGAGGGGATGCTATCAGAGGGCCTCAGAGGGCCTCTGGTCAGGTTCCCCGTGCTGGATTCCTCCAGCAAGGACCAACACCCCTGATTCTCTGCTCAAGTAATAGCTTTATGATTTGGGGCTATTACATACCTCTTTAAACCTCAGTTTCCCCATCTCTAAAATGGAGATTCTTCCAGCAGCTTCCTTCTGAGTTGTTGTGAAGCTTAAGAAGAGATTTATAAAAGAGCTTAGCACAGCGCCTAACATGTGGATTATTCTCAGTGAACGTTACCTGTATCACCATCATCTCCTCCGTCATCATAATCACTGCCACCACCTCTAGGATGTGACTTTCTTGTTTCCTTGAGGTAATTAACATGCATGGATTCTTATCGTAGATTTCAAGACCCCAACTGTCCCCATCTCATTGCGATGCTCCTCCCTACCCCCGCTCCTGCATACACATATATGCTCATTTGTGGCAAGTCTGAGCAGCTACTGACATGGAAATCTCTTCCTGAGTATCACAGTGGGACCCTGGTGCAGTCTTCAGGTACTGTAATGTGCTGTGTCATGGTCAAATCCAGACAGCGCAGTTCTGAAAGGATGCTTAGCTGCTCACATATCCCTGTGGTAGACAATAAAGTGGGCATTGTTTTTGGTATTGGCAAGGTAGTTTCATTTGTAGTTGAAAAAAAGAAAGTCCTCTGGATTCCCTGCCCCTACCCTACATCGAACAGGTTGTGATTTTAAGAGCATCCACCCCCAATCTCTTTCCTCTTCCTATGCTTGAAGTCATGCACTGAAGAGGGGTTGATTGGCAATGGTGTGTGTGTGTGTGTGTGTGTGTGTGTGTGTGTGTGTGTGTGTGTGTCTCACACATACGCACATGTAACAAGCCCCCAAGGAGATAAACAGTCTTGGCAACGGTCCATCACGTTCCACCCAAACTTTAAAATGGAGTCAAAAAAAAAAAAAAAACCAGAGTCAGTTTTCTTGCTGACACCTCTCCTTACCCCCTGGTGAACAATTTACGTGTTAAAAGCCACAGTTCTGCACACTTTCTTCCTCTTTCTGCCCAGCTCCGGTCCCCTAGTGCTAGAAACACTTAGTAGAGATTAAATCTTATTACACAATGTTTCACTGCAATAGTATTTACCACATAAAACCTGCAGTGAATGAAACGCTTGTGCTCTTGATTCATGGGGGATCGATATTAAGGAGTGTGACCCAGGCATTCACTCACTTCGGTTATAAGAGGTTCAGAGTATATTTTAGGGGTACACAGGCTTGCTTGGGATGGAAAAATGGGAAGCGTATGCTGGGTTTACTTTCCTGGGTTTAAAGCCACTCTGGGTTCACCAGGCAGGGGGAAACCAGCCAAATCCTGGGAACCATTTGCTGTCAAGCTCCAGGCAGGGAGTGGATTCCTGTGTCTCTGGGGCATTGGAGGGTGGCCGAACTGAATTAGCTCTTTCTCTGGGAGGGAATCCTCCCTGTCGGGGGCCCAGAACAGACTCTGTGGGAGAAAGAAGGAGCCTGCTGTCAAGAAGGGTAGAGAGAAAAAGATGAATGAGATTTTCTGGGCTGGTTGGATGCCTGCAGCTGCAGCTTCTGGGCTCCAAAACATCTGCAGAAAACCAAGGAAGGACCAGAATCTACACGGAGGAGGCCGCATGCGCGCATGCATGGGCTGGGCCAATGTGACGGTTTAAATCAGTGTCGCAGAAAGCCTCAAGGAAAACACTCCTCAGCAGGGCTGACATTTGTGTCCCCCCGGCCGCCATCTCCACCCTGCCACAGACCCCAGCCTTGTCTACTCTGGCTGATGAGATGGAATGAATACAAATCTCTCTGCACACCCAGACACACCACAAACACAGTGCCGCCATCCTCGGGGCAGCAACAACTTCCAAAAACTGGGCACCTACCTTGTGC
>NW_006769393.1:1321640-1327673 GCF_000442215.2 Lipotes vexillifer
CTGCTGAACGCTCTCTCTTCACTGTGTCCTTCAGTGTGACCCTGAGGAACACATTGAGAGCCATGGCGGAGCCCCATGTTAAAGACAGGAGACCAAAGCTCAGAGCGCTCAGATGCTTGCTCAAGGTCACAGAGAGAAGGTCGGCAAGATTCGAATTCACATCAGTCTGATTCTAAAGCTGATGCCCTTGGCCATCACCGGGTCTTTCTGAAGTGTTCTGGAGGCCAGCTCCACCCCAGCCTGGAATAATAATGTCGGGAGAAGGGACACTTTTAGAATGAGCTTCTGGACAGTCTGACAGCTTTTCTGCTAAAGGAGTGTAGGGGTGAGTGCACCCGGGCTTGCGTGCGTGCGTTTGTGAGTTTAGTCAAAAGAGAAGACAGTTCCAAATCTGTGCCTGTTATCCTTAGGCCCCCAAACCCCACCCCCAAGACAATTCTCAAGCCTCTATCAGTGTCTCTGCCAGAACATTCTCTAGGGAGCATGGCACCCTCTCCCCCCTGGCTCCAGCGGGAAAAGGAATCCCAGCGGGCTGAAAGCTGCAGAGCTGGAGACGGCGGGGGAAGGAGCTGGGTGCCACTCTCCGGATGCTGAACAGCCACGCCAGCCGGTGGGGGGGCAGGTAGGGGGCAGGCACTGGCAGGGAGGAGGATGGCTGGTGGCTGTTTTATACAATAAAACAGGACCATTGTTAACTGGGAGCCCTTGGATCGCTACACGCCTGCCCGTGCTTCTCTCCAGCTGCAGGGCCATTTAGTTAAATAGCACACAGAAAACCCCTCTCAGCCGGCATTACTTTTCCCGCTGTTTCTAAAATATGAGACTGGGCCGAACTGCTCGAACGAAAAAGCCATCTCAGTCTCCCTTCGCCCCTGTGGGTACCCGGAGCCGCCATGGAACCTCCCTGGCCTGTGCAGGAGGACTTTCAGAAGCTATTTTGCTTTGCATTGCACTCTTTTTGGAAACAGCACCTTTAAGGTATTTGTACCCAGCCTGGTCAGAGCTGGATGTCACGGCCAAGTTGTTTAGGGTGGGTGGTGGCCCAGAGGGGGTAAGGAGAGGCCAGGATGACAGGGGCTGGAGGAGGGGAGATATGGACTGACAGCTAGAAGCTGGAAGAAGAGACTGCCCCCCTGGCCAAGAAATCGAGGGGAAGGGATGCTGGTGGCTCCAGGCAGGAGCGGAGAGGAACGGGGCCTCACCTAACCTGCCCTAACAGAGTGCCAAGATCGCGTTATCCTGTAGAACGGCCTGGAATTTAATTGATTCTGAGCAGGCAGTGAATTTCTGCCAGAGCCACACAGCTCAGTAGAGCTGGAAGACTTCACATTGTTTCCAAGAGCAAAGGTTCCTGGGCCCACGGAGCCCAGGAGTAGAAACGGTCTGGATCACTGGTGGGTTAATGGTAGACCCGCCAAAGACAGAGGGGGCAGGAGTCGACACTGAAATGGGACATGGCCTGACTTTGGCACTTTTAGAAATGGGATTTATGGGTCTCCTGGTAGAAAGTCTAATGTCCTCTGGCATCCCCGAGGGGGACGTTGGGGGTATGAGAATGATAGCATTATTATTAATGTTATTAATGGTGCATTAATAGGCTCAAGGAGTATTCTAGCAGGAAGAAAGTTGAGGGATCGCCTAATCAAGCTTAGGGGAACTGAGGCTCAGAGCAATAAGGGAATCGGCCTAAGGTTACAGGATCATATGGCAGTGTGTGGCTTTCCCTCTTCTGTACAATCTAACTCAAGGCCCTCTGTTTCCTTAGGACTCCCCTGACCAGCCAGCCCCATCACAGTACCTTCCCTCCCCCCTTCTTTTTTTCTGTCCAATCAGCAAACACTCACTGAGCACCTACCAGAGGAAGAAAACAACATCCCTGCTCTCAGGAAGTTCACGGTCATTTGGCACTTAGCAGCAACTGCTTTCTGACATCACAGGCACAAAGCTGAGTGCCTTTTGTGGGTCAGCTCACAGCGCTTCTAGGAGCTATGAGGACTCTGTTATCCCAATTTAACAGTTGAAAAAGCACAGAGTGGGGAAGTCCTTTGTCCAAGGTTTCTGGAAGTCAGGCAGTCCTACACCACACCTGATGCTCTTAAGGCAGGGGCACATGCAGCCTCTCCTACCCTCTGTGCACCTGCAGCTCCAGCGAGAGGGCTGGGGCCCCTCCCCCACTGATTAGCACAGAGGGCGGAGTCACCAGCCCGCCCTGAGGATGACACAAGGATGGGTGTGCATTCTGGGCCTGACAAAGGGCCTTCTTATGCGTGGGGGGGGTTTTCCCAAGGTATTGAATGTCAGCTGTGTGTAGGCTCCACACACCCTTACACCATAGCCCAGGTCATTTGTGTGGCAATCCTGCTAAGCAGATAGTGGGAAGGGCAGAGCCGGAACTCCAGCACAGGTCTGTGCAATCCCAGACCGGATCAGTTTTAGCCACATCAGACAGGCATGCCTCAGCTAGAAGTCGCTGATTGGGGAGTCCTGTGTGGGCCGGGGCAGGTCACTTAGGGACACAAAATCACAGGTGGCAGCCCAGTTTAGTTTCCCAAAGGTCTCCATAAAACTAAAGGAACTATGAGGCACTTTAGGCAACTTTCAGTTGAGCAACAGATACTTATTTGAGCATAATAAGAAGACCCAAGTGCTGTGTGCCAGGCCCTGTGCATCTCTGTAGCGTAGATATTAGCATTAGTCACAATTTTTTAAAATAGCTTGAGAAGTAACTTACATACCTTCAAATCCACCCATTTAAAGTGTACAGTTAAGTTTTTGTATATTTACAGAAGTATGCATTCATCACGACAGTCTAATTTCAGAACATTTCCATCACCCCAGAAAGGGGTCCTGTGCCCGTTGACAGTCACTCTCCATCCCCATCTCCCACCCTGTCTCCCACAGCCCTCGGCAACAACAGATTAGACTTTCCGTCTTTATATATTCGCCTTTGCTGACGTTTCCTATGGAAGGAATTGTATTTCATGTGCTTCTTTCACTTGGCATGTTTTTGATGTTCATGCATGTTATAGCATGCAGCAGCACTTCATTGGTTCACGGCTAAGTAATGTTCCATCACATGGCTAGACCACATGTATTAGTGTGCTGGGGCTGCCATAGCCAAATACCACAGACTGGGTGGCTTAAAGAACAGACATCTTCTCACAGTTCTGGAGGCTGGAAGTCCAGATTCAACATGTCTGCAGGTTTGATTGCTGTTGAGGTCTCTCTCCTTGGCTTGGAGAAGGCCACCTTCTTGCTGTGTTCTCACATGGTCTTTTCTCTGTGTACATGCCTCCCTGCTGTCTCTTTTTGTGTTCAGTTTCCTCTTCTTGTAAGGACACCAGTTGAATTGGACTAGGGTCCACCCTAACAGCTTTGTTTTAGCTTAATCACCTCCTTAAAGGCCTTGACTCCAGATACAGTCACATTCTGGGGTTAGGGCTTCAACAAAAGAATTTGGGCAGGACACAATTCATATCATACCACAGTGGTGTCATGGGCTGTTTTGTTTATCCATCGACCTGCTGATGGGCAATTGGGTTGTTTCTACATCTTAGCCATTGTAATAATGCTGCTGTGAACATTTGTGTGCAATCTCTGTGTGGACGTGTGTTTTCATCTCTTAGGCAGATATTTAGGAGTGGAATTGCTGGGTTTTGTGTTTAACTTTTTGAGAAACTGCCAAACTGTTCTCCTGGCTGTTTCCATTTTTACATTCCCACCAGCAGCGTATGGGGATTCTGATTCCTCCATATCTTCGCCAACCCTTGGCATTGTCATAAGGTCCATTTGCCGGGTGAGGAAACTGAGGCACTGAGCGGGGAAGGTCAATCACAGGGTTAGAGAGCAGAGGAGCAGGCTTCACACACACACACACACCAGTTTGACCAGTTCCCTACCCGGGTCCAGGACCGGTTAGCAAGTGAGGCACCCAGTGTGTGAAAACTAAGACAGTGTTTGCTCTCAAGGTCAGCAAGTGCAGGCTCGGCACCTGAGAGAGAGTAAAAGCGCCTCCTTAAATTTCGCATCCTGGGTGCCTAGTCTGCCCCGTACCTCACCCTTGCCCTGGCCCTGCAGCCACCCTGCTCCTTGTGTGTAGGGCACTGTGCTCCGTGTTGGGGGAGGGGGGGAGTGAGGGCGGGGACAGAAAATCAAGCCACCACCCCTTCCCCGGAGGAGCCCTCAGTCCGGCTGGAGAATTTGTGCATTTGCAACCACACACAGCGAGCCTAGCTGGACCTGCAGAGGCAGAATCCCTGCTCACAGGGCTGCTGTGCAGATTTCAGGGGAACCTGAATACCTGTGAGGAACTTAGAACAGCACCCGCCACCCAGGCAGTGCCTCAAAAGTGCTGACTGGCACCATGGTGTGAACATATCTCGGACCTGTGTGTCGTGAGGCTGCCTCTGAGTCACGGGAGTTTGAGGGATGTCCTGATGCTTTGGATCTGTGACTGGGAGCCTCATCCCCACCCCACAGAAGAGCCGTCACCCAGTGACCAAGCAGTGGCCAGAGATGAAGGAAACTGGCCATCTGCGCCCTCCTCAGGCCTGCTGAGCCTGTCCTGGGAATGGTGGGTCCATCCACAGAGCCCAACACTAGCTCTCCTTCAACTCACGGGTGTCCCCGGTCGGGCTGTAGACACTCCAGGTCTGGCTCTGTTACCTCCAAAGCCAGAGTGCAATTCCTGTGCTCCCAGACTGAGAAAAGACCTAATGGATAATACTGGTGGGGGTCAAGGTAAGCCAGGGAAGGAATGGCCTTGGGTCCTTTGTGCTGAATTGATAGTCCCCTGGTTTTCCGCAGCTGGGTGAAGGGGCCCTGTCGGTGGCCTGGGTTGTCAACACCTCAGCCTGCTGGTCTTTCAGGGTTGGAGAGGGGTGCACTGATTGATCCTGGTAGGAGATTTGGGGGATCAATTTCAAGATGTCTGGGTACAGAAGATGTTTCAGTTACAAAAATGATAGAAATGATGCTCGGCTTGGTCAGAGGCCACGTAGATTCTGTACATGGCTTAAAGTGGACCCACCTCTCTTAATAACTGAAGCTCAGTGGTCTTGCCTCAGGGGAAGGCGGCTTCCTGGCAGAACCACAGGACCGAAGGCATTCAGACCTCCCGGCTGGTGCCCTCCCCAGCCCTGTACACACACCGTGCCTGCCACACGCCTGCTGGCACATTGAGCACGGGCAGTCCGTGCTGCAGGGTCACCGTGTGCCTCACCGGTGGCCTCAGGTGTGTTCTGACACCATGACAAGACCTCAGACTTGCTGGACATGAGGGCTTTACGCTTTAGCCCACACACCGCCCCCTCAGCCCCAGCCACCTGAACCCCTAGCTCTGGCTGAGTGGTGGCTCAATAAATCATTGTTTAATTGATAAAGAGAATCGAATAAAAGAGAATCTGTGTGTGTTGAGACAGGAAGAGGGAGTCATGATGGACCTGACTACCCAGAAGCGAACAGGAACTCTTCCAGAGTTGATGTTTTTGCATCTGGTGTTTTCAATAAGAGGGGGATGGAGGAAGTTATCAGAAGGAATATATGTCGTGGCATCTGTCACCATTCTCTCCCTGCCTCCACGCCACTGACGTGTGGTTCTAAAATACGAAATCTGATCATACCCAGGAGTCATAAACCCAAATGCTTTTGGGGGACTTGCAGGTAGCAGAAACAAGTAAAGGGGTCAAGTGTAGGACATTAGGGAGTGGTGGGGACTGGGTCAAAGGAGAAAGCATATGTCCAGTCTTAAGCACCCAAAATCAAAAAATTTTAAGTGAGCTTTCCTGTCCATTCCAAGGACTGCTGCTTAGTAACTTCTAACCCATAGAATCAAGTCCAGATTCCTGAGCCTAGCGTGGCGGCTCTTAGAGGGCCGACCTCTACCTACCAGATGTATTTTGCCATAACCTCTTCCTCTGCTCTGCCATGTGTCCCACACTTCAGCCATTCAAGGCTGACCCCTAAACCCCACACGTAGGTCCTTCTCCCCGGAAGACTTATCCTCCAAACTTAGCAAAATCTACTCATTCCTGC
>NW_006769393.1:1327683-1333813 GCF_000442215.2 Lipotes vexillifer
GCCTCTAGGAAATAGCCACTTAGAAATCTTAGCACGTGGATTTCGATCTGTTTGCACATCTGTCTCTGTGAAAAGCTGTGGACCACCCCTGCGCTCCAAGGGAGACTGTCCTCTTTGTCCTCGTGTTCCCAGCACCCTCCCAGGGCTGGCCCACTGAGTAGGTTCAAAATGAGCGTCTCTCTTGAGTGACTGGATGGTTCTACAAATGAGTAAATGATTCTTTCACCAGAGCCTGTTTGGGAGCCTGTGTTCTGGGTCAGCGCGAGGTAGTTAAATAGGAGTTGCTGCCTGCTGCTGCCCCTGGTGGCTGGTCCTTGCCAGTGCCTGGAAGGACAGTCACTGGACCATTTCGTCACAGGAAGCCGGCAAGGAGGCTTCCGTCCCAGGCTGCCTTTGTCCCAGGGTTGGGGCCTCTGGGCCAAATTCTGCTGATCTGCCTGCCTCTCTGGCTCAGCCCCGCTACCTTGTCTGGACATCTGGCTTCTGTGTGCATCCTGGGTCCACTTCCTCCCTCTGACTTGGCTGTAGCCTCGGTTTCCTTCCAGGAACACTGGGTCCACCTTGCTGTGTGGCACCCAGGGCAATATCACAGGTGGCATTGCAGGATCTTTCTACCAATTCCAATGGTAAATTTTTTTTTGGGGGGGGGGGCAAGTCTGAACTTGAGACCAAACTCTAAAGGTGGTAGGAAAGAAGGACACACGTTGACTGAATGCCTGCTGCATGCCAACCATTGAACCAAGCATACTGTATTCTCTACCTTGTCTTATTTTATTTCATTCCCCCAACAACCCCAGCTGGTAGAAATTTTTGTACCCATTCTACATATGAGGAAATTGAGGCTTTATGAAATTAACTGGATTTAAAGGCAGGCCCAAGTGACATCAGAGCCCAAGTACTTGCCACAATGCAGAGCTGGCATGTAAGTTAAAGGTTATTAAGACTCTGTGTTAAGTGCTTTAGTGAGTGGGATACAGAGTTTACTGTTTTTATGTAAAAGGCTGCATGGCTAGAATGAGTAACAAAGGCATCTTTTCTCTTTCCCTTAGAAGGGGCTTCCTGGCACTAATACAGCTTCTTATTCTCAAGATACTTGTCCTCTTACAGTTTTGGCACCAAAAATTTTTCCTCTGGGGCGGGAAGAAAAAAAATAAACTTGTCACAAGAGAGGTGGCCAATTGACTATGAGATTTCAATCGTGTGTGTGTGTCTGTGTGCATGCGTGTGTGTGTGTGTGTGTGTGTGTGTGTGTGTGTGTGTGTGTAATACAGAATAACTGGCCATTCTGTGACAAACATGCATGAACCCTCTGGAACAGGCACTGAATAAGATGTGTGAGTAGTCAGCTTAGGCTAAGCTATGATGCCGTGACAAATAAACCCTGATATCCTAGTGGCTTAACCAAGCAAGGATTATTTCTTACTTTCATGAAATTCACTGAAGGACAAGAGCTCTTCAAGGTAGCTATGACTTAGGGATCCAGGCAGGCTAAATTTTCTTTTAATATTTATTTATTTATTTGGTTGCGCTGGGTCTTAGTTGTGGCTCGCGGGCTCCTCAGTTGTGGCATGCGAACTCTTAGTTGTGGCATGCATCTGGGATCTAGTTCCCTGACCAGGGATAGAACCCGGGCCCCCTGCATTGGAAGCGCGGAGTCTTATCCACTGCTCCACCAGGGAAGTCCCCAGGCTAAATTTTTTTAGCCACGTCATTTCAAAGAATTGGCTTTCAGGCTGCTGAAGAGGAAAACGAAATTAAAGGGTCACATACACACTCTTTAAACATGTCACTTCTGCTCACATGACCCAGCCTAATGGCAAGGAGCCTGGAAAAACGTGGCGGAGCATGTGGATGTCTGTCGAGTAGGACATGTCTCTGTATCCAGCCACATCCTGGGCTGACGGACTGTGCTGCTTCTCGGCCTCGCTGAGTCTCCGGAGTGAAGAGGACCAGTGGCGAAGCCCAGATCTGAACAAAACTTCCTGCCACTTAGTCCAGCATCACTTTTTGCTCTAAGGACAGCGTCCAATTGTCCTTCCCGGTGGTATGTGGGGAAGTGGTCCTGAGGATCCGAAAGACGATCAAATGTGCAAGTTAATTTTTTGCAGTATATTTACGTTTCTTACATTTTGTAGAGTACCATTCCAGTTTGGTTCTGCCTTGAGCATCCAGTCTGGCATAAAGGAAATTACAATTTTATGAGGCCCTAATCACTGCCAAGCACGAATGATGCTGAGCACAGGAGTAACTCTAATGGCTGGTATTTACCACAAGCAAGTGTGCACTGTGCCAGGTGGAGTCTCAGCACTAGTGGATTAATTTATATATTCCACCCACCTGCCCTCGGAGGGCCTGACCGTTCCTTTCCTCCTGAGAGAGGCCTGATTATTTGCATGTAATAAATGAGGAAACTGAGGCTCAGCGAGGTGAAGGAACACAGCTAGGAAGGGGCAGAGCTTGGCTTCCCTGTCAGGTCTAGCTGATTCTAAACCCAACACTTGATTTGTGAGGTTGGGTGTATGTAGGGGATGCAGAAAAGGCCGGGGATTAAATACTAGTGCCATTAAGGTAAGTAGTTGAAAGCTTTTTGTGGATTCAGCTATGCCTATACATTCCGGGCGTGGGGGGAGTGTCAGAAGTGTTCTGAGCGTTGGACACTTTGTTGATTCATACAAGAAGTGTTCCACCTCCTACTACAGACACCCTGCTAAATGCTACAGTGGTGAACAAGATGCTGCTTCAGTCTAGATATGTTTCTTTCTCTATGGAACGTTCTACATTTTTTAAATGACCTTGCAAAGTAACTTAAGAACCTTGATCCCAGCACCCTGCCCAGGAATGGTCCTGTGTTTGAATCTTAACTCTGAAAACATTGCACGTGGCCCCTGAGCTCTACTCGGAGAATAAGGACCCTCTTCAACCAATGTATCCCATAATTAACCAGCCAAGCGTTTGTTGCTTATCACCTTTGCACAGTTCCTGTCTTGAACAGTCAGCCAACCAACAGTATTGTCAACCTCCAAGATCACCTAGTCCAACCCTCTGAGGTTTTATAGGAGAGGAAACCCAGGCTCTCCCTGGGGGCGTGAAAGGCCCAAGGCCCCTCTGCTGCTATAAAAGGTTTCAATATCAAAGCTGTGGCCCCAGGACAACAAACTGCATCAATGGTGCAAAAAGTGCGCCTCTCCCCTCTACGCTTACATTCGGGAATGTTAAGGATGCAGTGTTTTGGGAATTCCCTGGTGGCCTAGTGGTTAGGGCTCCGCGCTTCCACTGCAGCAGGCACAGGTCCTATCCCAGGTTCTATCCCTGGTCGGGGAACTAAAACCCCGCATTACCTACCTGCGGTGCAGCCAAAGAAAAAAAAAGGATACAGTGTTTCACCTCTCTGAGCTCTGAACACCTCGCCCGTATGCCTTTCCACCCCCCCAGAGCGCCCAGGGCAGGAGAGCTGACAAGTCCCACCCGACGCCTAGGTTTTGGGGGGATGGGGGGGGTGAAGGCTGCAGCCAGCCTTCCCTCCGTCGCAGAAGGTAAAGGACACACACGATGTCAAGTTACTAGCAATGGGAACTGGGCTAGAGCCCTGTGCTTTTTGCTTGGGCTTCACTATTTTCTTGTTTGATTTGCACTATTAGAATTTCATGCCAAATTCTCTGACCAAGCTAATCATTTCATACTGGGGGATGGCGGGTACAGGTGGAAGAGATATAAATCCAAAGAAGTCTATTAAATATCATTTTGGTGAACTTCACATACTGTAGCTGGTTTGGTGCCCAGAGTATACTGGTATGACTTGATCATCTCCACGAAGTAGAGGCCTTGGTTGTGGTGATGCTGGTCATCCGAGGAGGGAGCAGGCCAGTGCCCAGTCTTTCTGATTATGAGAAACTCTCGGTCTCAATGACCCCGCTGGACCCTGAGGTGCAGTCAGCTTCTTCTTTCCAAGCTTCTGGAAGTGTCCCATCCACCTGCATCCCACCAACCCTCTGCCTTTGCTTTGCACAAATAACAGCAATTGAATTTACTTTGAGAAAAAGAAAATGCTTTTGGTTTTTCCTAGCTGGTCTGGTACAGCTAGAGCCTGTCTGTCTTGCAGTTCAGGTGACCTTGACGACAGACGACACTAGTCACCCTTAGGTCCCTTTCCTCCCAGCCCCATCCCATCCTGCCCTCTTCCCCTGTTCTGGGTTCACATGGTACCGGTTGCCAGGGTCGTGGTGGCCTCCAGCTTTTCTGCTCTGCTAGACGCCCATGGATGAAGCCGGTGCTGGGCCTGCAACCCTTGGCTTCTGCAAAAACAGTGGGAGGGAGACAGCACAGTGAGCCCCCAGGCTGTTGTGGCCACCCCTTGTGCTCAGTAAATATTTGCGGAATTCCTGAGGCAGGCAGCACCAATGGACCCACAGTGACCCTTATCCAGGAGGCAAGCTGTTGGAGATTTGGCACTCGGTCATTTGTTCTGGCAACTGATGAAACATCTTTGCACCACATGCTCTCGGTAACCCTAAATGCAGGTTAACAGTGAATGCTTGCGTTAGTCGTGAGAATAGCTAGTGGTCACTTAAGAGCAGAGTCTTTTCCCAAGGGGGAGGGGGAATGAAAATCCTATTAAAATCCAGGAGCTAAAGAACAAAGAACGTGTTTTGTTTTGTTTTTTTTCCTCCTTTCAAAACCGTGTGGGAGGTTTGCCTGAAAGACTTATAAAAACAAAACAAAAACCTACAACTGGAAGTTATATCATGTGTAGACAGGTGCACGCACACACACAAACAGAGCTAAAACGGCACAGCTGGAAAGTTTAATATTTTTGAGTCTTTTGTTTGCCAATGCAAAGGTATTTGTATCCAACTTTAACAGCAGAAAACATATGTTAAGGGCTTCCCTGGTGGCGCAGTGGTTGAGAGTCTGCCTGCCGATGCAGGGGACGCGGGTTCGTGCCCCGGTCCGGGAAGGTCCCACATGCCGCGGAGCGGCTGGGCCCGTGAGCCGTGGCCGCTGAGCCTGCGCGTCCGGAGCCTGTGCTCCGCATCGGGACAGGCCACAACAGTGAGAGGCCCATGTACCGCAAAAAAAAAAAAAAAAAATGCTAAGTCTGATGGTTTGTTTTGTAAGTTCCGTGCTGCAGACCTCCAACTCTGTAAACCAAGGCTTTCAACGAATGAAAAGACTACACGTTTGTGTGGTGTTTGTTGAAAATAACAACACACAGAAAAATTCTTGCTCCTGGGTTTGCAGAGAGGGTGTATTTATGGCACATTATCTACTTCATTCTGGCTATATCTGGAATAAAACTCTCAGGGCACAGTGGGCAAATTATCATTTTTAGTAAAATAATTACTTAATTAAACGTATTCCTGCAAAGTTCCCATAATGCCCCTTCCTGTGAGATGGAGTTTCGTAAGTTGGGTCTGACAGCTTTCCTCATGAGCAGGATTTTGACAGGGGGCTTCTATCTGGGGACTCTGGGAGCACAGGGGAATGTTTTCAGCTCAGATGAGAACTGTATAGACTAGGGGAGCAGAGGTGCTCAGTAGCGCCCTCCTGACCCCAGACGCACGTTTGGAGGAAGATGGCTGCCAGGTCTGGGCAATCTCTGTCTTTCCGTTTGAATGAGTTGACGTGGAACTTTTCCACTCTTCTGGAATAAGTACGTGTCCTGAAAGAAATTCTATACACAGGCGGGGGTTAGGAGGCCTAGGATCTCCCAGCTCTGCCACCCACTGCCTGCTGACTTGGAGGGGGTCATTCGCCCCCTCTCTGGCTTCAGTGTCCCCGCTTGTAAAGTGGACGTGGCCTCTCGGGCTTGGAGTGACTTTTCCTCCCAGTGGTCAGTTGGATGGGTTCACTCTGTCCGCTCCAGGCTGGCAGGGCTTCTGCAGGTTGGGCTGCTTGTCAGAGGCCTGCTGCCACCCAGCTGCCTCAGAGGAGCCTGTTGACTCAGATCTTTCTGGAAGCCTTGTACAAAAGAACTCGTCTCTCCAGCGAAATTGCCCACGGAACTGGTATGACGTTTTCTTGGAAAGCCCACGTGGTGTTGAGCAAGCAGGCTGCTGTGTGCAGCTCCCAAGGCAATGGGCCTGGGACTGATTTACAGGGAAGAAACGCGAAAGGGCAAGAGAAGGGGCGG
>NW_006769393.1:1333829-1343555 GCF_000442215.2 Lipotes vexillifer
GAAAGAGAAGGGGCGGCTCGTGGCGGGTGGAGGGGGTCTGGCAGGTTCTCGGGGCCCATCGCCTGCTGGAAAAGTTAATGGGCCGTCTCGGTGAGGGTGAGGGGGGGCAAAGCTGGCCGGGCGGCCCTCCCAGCCCTCAGCCTCTGGAATGCCATGTTTATTTACGCCTCTGTGGATCCTTGTTTCTCTTGGGAAATCACTTCTTCCAGGGCTGCAGGAGGCTGGCAGGATGTCTCCAAAGCAATCTCCCTTCCCCTCCAGTTAGAGCTTTTGGGGACCAGGGGGGTGGCAGCGGGAGATGCTTTAGGAGAAGAGGACAAAGTGAGCCTGCAGGTGGTGGCGAGACTCTGAGTGGTCAGCCTGTATGAACGCCCTCTCCTTCCCCCTTTCCGGTTCTGAGCCTGGGAAGAAGGGGGTGGGGACTCAGGGCTGTGGGCACTTAAAAGTGAAAGCAGCCAAGCACAAGCCACCGGATTTCCCTCTCCCTTCCCCCTCCCAGCCCAGCAAGCAACCCCCAAATGGCACCCGGAGCAGAGGTGGGAGCACTCTTAGGTTAGTAGGTGGCGTGAGCCAGACTTGGCGGTTTAACCATCTGGCGTCTTTCTGTGCGAAGCTGTAACGGTGGCTCTGGGCCCACCTCACACTCAGTGCTCCACGTCACTTCCTCCAGGGGCTTGCTCTGGAGCTCAGTCTCAGCCCTCCTGTCACCTCCACGGGGAGGCCTTCCGTGGAGTGGTCCCTGCTCCCCGTTCCTCCAGACCAGGATTTCTCGATCTCACCACTGTTGACACTTGGGGATGGCTGAGTCTTTGTTGTGCAGGGCTGTTCTGTGCATCACAGGGTGCCGAGAAGCATCCCTGGCCTCGACCCGCCAGATGCCGGTAGCGCCTTCCCTCCAGTTCCCTCCAAAAACATCTCCAGATGTTGCCAAATGTCTCCATGGGGGCAGAATTGTCCCATCCTCCCCTCCCCCTCTACTGAGAACCACTGGCTAAATCACATCCTTTGTTTTATCTTCATCTCGGCCTTCCTCACTCTCTGAAAGGATCTTACTTTTTTTTCACTTGATCCGTCTGGTGCACAGCCCAGCAGCACAGTATATTCACCTGAGAAGTATTTTTTAAATCCCACTGCCCAGCCCCACCCCCAAATAATTCAGTTAGAATCTCTGGAGTCTAGGGACATGCTCATTTTAAAAGCTTCCCAGGGCTTCCCTGGTGGCGCAGTGGTTGAGAGTCCGCCTGCCGATGCAGGGGACACGGGTTCGTGCCCCGGTCCGGGAAGATCCCACATGCCGCGGAGCGGCTGGGCCTGTGAGCCATGGCCGCTGAGCCTGCGCGTCCGGAGCCTGTGCTCCGCAACGGGAGAGGCCACAACAGTGAGAGGCCCGCGTACCGCAAAAAAAAAAAGCTTTCCAGATTCGTCTGCTGGGCAGCCTGGATTGAGGATCACTGCTCTCTCCCCACCGGAGGGTGAGCTGCCGCCTGAGGGAGGAACATGGCTCCGTGGCCACAGTTGTGTTGTTAGAAGGGCGTCTGGTGCATAGTGGGGACTCAGAACTGAGATTGCACGAATGAACAAATGCTCAGAAAACCCATCGTCAGCGGTGGATGGTTTTGGTAGGGATTCTTTCATTTTTATCATTCATTCAACAAACATTCATGAAGTGCTTGCTCTGTGCCAGGTAGGTGCTAAATGCAGGGGATGCAAAGTTGAGTAAAACGTGACCCCCATCTTTTAGGCGCCTCCAGTCCCCTGGGAGGCACAAATATGCAAAGACACAGGGTTGCCCATATCATGAGATCATTGCTAGATTGGAGGTCTGTGGACAGCAATTAGCGCATAGAATAAGCAGTTCCTTAAAAGACACTAGAAAGGCACCTAGTGTCTCGCCATGAAGTGTTTTACTTACATTTTCACACTTGAATGTCATCACAACCATGCACAGTAGGTGTGGCCCCCATTTCCCAGCTGAGCAAACTGAGGTGCTACGTAACTTCCGACAGGGGTCACCTGCCTATGTGTGGCCCAGCCTGGACTCAAACCCAGGTCTGCCTCTCTCAAAAGCCCACGTTCTTTCCAGCATACGATGCTGCATCCAGAGCTGAGGCTAGAACACAGGATCCTGGATTCGCTTGTGCACACAACCGGCACGTAAGATCAATCCCACTTCTGCCATTAACCAGCAACTGAGTCTGTGTTTTCTGCCCCTGAAAGCTTACCCCTGAAGACCCTTTATTCTGTGCTCTTTCATTCTGTGAAACCAAGAGTCAGACTGTCTTAGTCTGGGTTCCCCAGAAGCAGACCCCAAGACAAAGATCCAGGCGCACGTCGTTTATCTGAGAAGTGAAGGAAACTGGTGGGTGAGCCAGGAAGTGAGACCGGGATGAGAAGGTAGCAAGACATGGTGCATTTTCAAGGAAGTTATCACAGTGGGCAGCTGGGACTTAATCCCACGGGGACCTCTGGCCACCTGTTGGCTGAGACAGGTATGGCACTTTCTCACCAGCTTCCACCAGCCACGGCTGTGGGCTGCTCCCTGAGGGGCCGGATTCTCCTGTGCTTCCAGCCTGCCGCCCAGGGAGCAAAGTGGGCCTGAAACCAGGGAGAGCCCCCAAGCGAGAAAACCCAGGTGTCGGCAGTTGGAAGCGAGGCCACCATGCACTGGAGCGGGAAGGGCAGGGGGATGTGGGCGGGGCATGGGCAGCATCTGCTCAGAGTCAGAGGAGCAGCTCTCCACTCGAGTTCGCTCTGTTACTTTGCAGTCTCATCCGCTGAGCCACCAACTGTATGCAGAGCTCCATGATAGGTTGGAAATAGAAAGACGTTCTGTCCTGACTGAGCTGGCCATCGTGGACAGATGAGCAGAGCTCCTCCTGTTCAAGCATCAGCACCGAAACGTCAGAGTCCCAGCCCCTCAGCTCAGCATCCATGCTTCTCCATCATCAGGGCCCAAACCCCTCTCCTGTCATTACCTCGCCCTCGAGCTCTCTGCTCCAGGACTTTTGAACTACTTGCCGCTCCTGAAGATCCTTCTCTCTGACTCTCGTCCCTCTGGACCTTTACACCTTCCAGGGTCAGGTATGAGTCAGGTTAATATCACCTCCCCTGGGAAGCCATCTCTGACTAACACTCCAATCCCGGATGCCCTTGGTTTTTTGTCAGTTTCACTGTTCTTATTCCTATCAGAGTCGTCATCTCTGCAGGACTGTCATCACCTCTTGTCTGTGCGCTTGGGGGATGTCGGGGATGCCTGTGTCATTTTCACTGGGCATTAAAGCCGGGCCTGGGTATGAACGCTATGCCCGAAGTTGAACCTCAGCTTAGCTACTTCCTAACTGTGGGGCTTGGGTTGGACTTTAAACCTCAGTTTGCTTATCTTTAGAAATGGGCACAATAATGCTTCTTTCACAGGGGGGTTGCAAAGCATTAGAGAAAGTTCATGAAAACTACCTAGAACACTGTATGTACAGGTGTCTGAGTTAGGGTCCCAGCGGGTAATGAGGAGGTAAGGGGAGCTAATGAATGGACTACTGACAGTGGGGTGGGCAGGGTTAAACAGAGCCGACAAGACCTGCGGAAGCCCCAGGTTCGCAACAGCTGAAGGCCTTGTCTCCCCTATACCTGAAGGGGCAAGAGGCCACTGGAACTCAAAAGAGGGGTAGCTGGAGCAGAGTAGCTGTCCCATAAGATAATAAGGAGTAAGAACGAATGTTTACTGTGTGCCGACTATGGCCAGCACTGTTCTAAACCCATTAATTCACTTAGCCATATTTATGGGGTAAGTATTACTATTTGACCCATTTGGCAGATGGGAAAGCGGAGGCACAGATTCTTTTTTTTTTTCTGGGTCCCACAGTGGTGGTGGGACCTCACTCTCCTTTGACCCTCTGATCTCACGCTGGTCCCTCTCAGTGGTAGAACTCACCTGGATGTAGAGGGTGAGGACCCCCACTGAAACAGTCCATGGGAGTCACAGAGCAGAGTGGAGAAGGGTAGAGAGTGGATCTGCAGAGCAGAGGGAGGCGATCCAACACAATAGGCGATTGGTAAGTAGGAGTGCGGTTGCTACTGCTGCTACTATTATTGACATTGGATCATCAAAGCATGATGCCTGGCCATGCCTGGCTCCAGGGTGGGCTCAGATATTTTCCAGTGGAACGAACGAACCACTGTCCTGTTAACTACAAATGATAGCAGCATCAGTCAGGCCCTGAAGAGCATATTTATTGAATAATGTAATTGAAAATATCATCCCTTTATGCTTCTGGTAATGTAGGAAATGGTTCACTCCTGAGAGTTTAAATACTATCACATGCTTGACTCAGTGAATTCTTTTTGACATTTTTTCAGGATTTTCAGACTATATGAGAAGGAAAGCAAAACACTACCATCAGTGTTATAGGCAGAAATAGAAAAGTAGGTTTTTCCATTCAGGTTGAAACGTTAAGCACTTGGTGGTGGCCTTTGAATTTAAGTTGAGAATTTAACACTTCTGCCTGAGACCACCCAACCTGGAAACCACAGGTGATGCCCTGCCCAGTGGGCTCCACATGGTCAGGAGGGAGGTTGTGGTGCTGATACACAGGGCATAGGGCTGACAGGGTATAGGAGGCCGGGATGGCCACCTAAGGCTCAGGAATAACAGCTGACATTCACTGTGTGCTCTCATGGGCCAGGTCTTGTCCTGAGATGTTACACGAGTTTACTCATTCAGTTCCCATAACTATCTTCTAGGGTGGGTTCTGTTCGTAGCCCCATTTTGCAGATGAGGGAACTGAGGCCCAGGGAGACTAAGTAATTTGCCCAAGGTCATCAGGTGGTAAGTGGAAGACCCCTAATTCAAGTCCAGAGTCTGACTCAGGAGACCTTCTTTCAACTGCAGTGCTAATCGCATCTCTGTTAGAGAGTGGTGGAACTGAGGCCTTGATTTCAGCCCTTTTATTGTTCAAACGAGGCTTAGAGAGGTACAGTGATTTGTCCAAAGGCACCCAGCCTTGCTAGCAAGAGAGTTCAAATGGGTCTTCATGACTGCTTCTGACTCTGAACCATCCTGTCCCCTTGGGCAGGTCACTCACCTTGTTTTCCATTTACTTGCTCATCTGTAAAATGGGACTAATAGTTATACCTTTAAATACTTTTAAGAGACACGGTCATTTCTGCCCTGACTCCTCTTAGATATGAGGACCACATACGACATATATGGACGCCTCAGGTAAACTGCAAGGGGTTAGGCAACAATGAAAACAGTACTGATAAATAACAATAACATGTCTGGAGCCCTGGTTCTGATCAGCAGAGTTCAAAGCTCTCATCCATTAGCCCCATCGTTATCGTTCATAATCCGTAATTCTCACCACACGCCTTCTGGTTTTACAGTTGAATAATCAGTTACAAAGAAGGGAATAACTTGCCAGGTTACCAAAGCTAGTGAGCGAGTGCCCTCACTAAGATTGAAACCTGACTGGGTTGGCGCTCCTAACCAGTAGTTATCAACAAAGACGGTCCATGTTGTCACATTTTGCACTGCAAATGCACAAACCAAAGGAAAACCATTTCTTCATAAAACCTGAATCTGGAAGGGACTGGTCTTTCTTGGAGCATCCCAGTGGAGATGGTGATAAATGCTCTAAGTACCATCTTCTAGGATGAGAGACAGGAAGATGTGAAGTTCCTACACAGGAATATAAGGGTCCCAGAGACTCGCCCTCTGAGGTCACGTTGGCCGATGTATCATAACAGAAAGGGCAGAGATGCCTGAAGTGGCTGCAGGAGGAGAAACGCAAAGAGACCGGAAAGAAGAATTGAAAACAGACCTCCCAGAAGAGAAAGCTCACCTCTGTGTAATCCCGTGATGTCATTTAGTTATAGCCTCTGCGAGTGATTTTAGGCAACAGGTGACCTCAGAAGCCATCCTGGGCCTAAGTGACCTGAGCCACATCCTTTACTAGGCTCCAGATCTGTCAGCCACAGAGCCTAAAGTTTAAGAGCAGGCCCTGGAGTAAGGCAGACGTGCGTTTGAATCCTGACTCCATCACTTTCCAGCTGTGTGACCTGAGGCTACACTCTGCCGCCCTTTCATCATCTGTAAAGAGAGGTAATAATTCTATCTACATCATCCAATGTTTTTGAAGGTTAAGAGAAATCCTATACTTAGAGAAGTCATCACCAAAAGAACTAGAAAACAAAGAGTTGCCTTTGGGGAGTGTTTTTTTTGGGGGGATGGCTAGTTTCTATTATAAGCTGGTGATTTTCATTATAAACCTCTGTAGTATTTGAGTTCTTGACCATAAGCATGTATTTCTTTGCTAAAAGTATTTTTAAAGCATTTTCAGGGATCATGTAAATCATCACTGTGCACGATGCTTGGCAAATAGCAAGAGCTTAATAAATGCAGGCTGTTAATGTCTGTGTACCCTGACGACTTGCTGTCACTATTGCCTGGATGCTTCAGGAAAGGAGTCAGCAGGGGTTGCTGTTTCAGCCTAGTGCAGCCCAGAGCTCCAGAATTACAGTGGGAAAGGGGAACTGGGAGCCTTGAGACAGACCTCTTCTTGCCAAATGAATTGTTTTGCTTCCTTGTCCGATGCCATGCTCACCTCCCTGCCATTGACTTGCTGGTGGATAAGCAAGGCCTTACTCCAGGTCTAACCTTATACCTGGACTCAGCTAGTGATGATCTTAACTGCCTTAAATCTCTTGGTTCCTGGGCTGTTTCCAAGGCTGTTTTGCCAGGGCTTAGAGAGGGCACAATGGTGCTCACTGGAATCCAGTGTGGATTCGCCCAGGTCAGGTGGAGCCAGATTAACTTAAGGTTTTTTTCATGGCTTTTCAGCCAGTAGGTGAGGAAAAGAGCCACAAATCAGGCATCCCTGCTTGTCATTAAGGTGTTTGAGAACACCACTCGTGAGCTCCTTGGGAACATGATGGAGAAATGTTGGAAGATCCTTTTGGATAAGTTTGCAGGTTAAATGGCCACCCCAAAGGATGCTGACGGACCTGAGTGAAATCATCTGACTTAGGTTCCTAGGGGTGGGCCTGGGGTCTCTGGCTCACCCCCATTCTGTCCACATGTTTTTCTGTGGCTTAAATGGAGACCTAAATGCTAGCCCTAGAAGCCATCCAGTCTAGGCTTTGGAATTCACACTACTGCTTACAAGCTACAATGACACATAAAGACCCTTCACCTCGAAAAACCTCAGTTTCCTCATCTGTAAAATGGGAGATAGTAACGCCTGCCTCGTTGGCTTGTTTTGAGGATTAAACAGGACGAGGTAGGGAGGGCGCTGGGCCCCATTCCTGAGCCCTTGCAAGCATTCAGGCAGCGGTCACTATCATTTCGCTGTGGTCAGGGATAGCATGAATCTGGGAGCGATAGTCAACTTGTCGGATGATAGAGACGGTATCCTAGAAGATCTCAGGGGACAAGAAGAAGGAGCCTAATCTAGCAATTTACAGAACAGCGTCACACCCCATGGGAGCTGGGGGTGGAGCCCTGAGGCATCACAGATCCTGGGTGGGAAAGTGTCCAAGGACTGCAGGTCTAGGAGAGTCCAGTGGTGGGAGGAGGGATATAGAGATATCTTTCCACAGCACTGATAGCAGAACGGTGTCTGGAATGGGCGAGCTGGTAACAGGCCCTCTCCCCTGGGTCACAAACCTCATTGCAGAACTGTGCCCAGTTTGCAGTGTTGTATGTAAAGTGGGACAGCCACAAATTAATACGTCAGAGGAGAATGGCAAGAACTGTAGACAATCTGGAACCAGGGAATGTAAGGCTTCACTTGCTAAAATCCGGAATGTTTGGTGTTGGAGTTATAGGGGTCAGTAAATGACACAACCCTGTTACCTAGCCAGGTTCAAAACCAATCGAGAGAGACAGAGTCAGACAGGTGTGATCAAAATATATATATCCCCTCTGTTCCTTACAGAACCAGAATAGAGGGCATGACTTACCTAGGTCGCTGACTAGAAGGTCTTTCTAACGCTCCCTGCCCTGCACCCCACACCCTAAAGTGTCCATCAGTGAAACTGCGAGTCTGCAAAGATGCACACTCAGGCCATTGCTGCCCTCTGATCAGGGAGAGACAGAACAGGCAGAGAGACTGCATCTCTGATGTTTACAGATTAACTTCACCAAGTCGAGAAATAGACCAGTGACAGTTACCTGCCAACAGGTGCTTTACTCCACTTCCAGGCTGAGAGGGAGGAGGGGGGTGGAAACAGGTCCAGGTGTCTAGGTAATTAAGGGAAAGAAGACAGGTGAGGAGTGAGAATGCCCCCTTCACACTTAGAAAGGCTGCCAGAAATAAGCCCCTTCTTAGTGTACAAAGGGCTCTCCATTCATTCACTCAGTGAATCTTCAGATATTTATTGATCACCTATTATGTACCAGGTGGTCTTCCAGGCTCTTGAGGAACCAGATTCCTTACATTCCCAGTCTGGGGCAAGACCGAGAGTAAGCAATAATCGTAACAGCAATAATCGAAACCATGTACTATGCTCAAAAGTGATAGCTGCTATGGAAAAAATAATAATTCAAGACTTGAAGGAAGTAGGGGAGTGAGCCATAGGGCTATGTGGGGAAAGAGCACCCTAGGCAGAGGGACAAAGCTGGGGCAAAGACCCTAAGGCAGTAGTGCTGAGGGACGAAAGCAAAACCAGGAGACCAATGTGTGCAGCAGAATGGGTGAGAGGGAGAGAGATGGGCCATGAGTGACAGGAGCCAGATGGCCTAGAGCCTGTGGGCCATGGTCAGGCCCTCACCCATTTTAGTATGTGACGCGTTGTTTGGGTCGCACGTCATAGCACATGTATGATAGTTCCTCCTATTATCCCTTTTTACAGAGGAAAAACTGAGAGTCGTAGCCAATAGCCCTCTTTATTTTACAACTGAGAAAACTTACACTCAAGGGCTTCCCTGGTGGCGCAGTGGTTGAGCGTCCGCCTGCCGATGAAGGGGACATGGGTTTGTGCCCCGGTCCGGGAAGATCCCACATGCCGCGGAGCGGCTGGGCCCGTGAGCCATGGCCGCTGAGCCTGTGCGTCCGGAGCCTGTGCTCCGCAACGGGAGAGACCACAACAGTGAGAGGCGCGCGTACCGCAAAAAGAAAACTTACACTCAAGAGAGGGGGAGTGACTTGCCCAAGGCCACAGAGTGGGAAAATGACATTTACTAGGACTTGGGTCCCCTGATTCTCAGCCTGGAACTCCTCCCACATCTCTGCCCCAGAAAGGAATTCCTTTGAAGGAGGTGGCTCTGGGCCTCTCTTGAAGATTCAGTTCTAGATCATGGAGCTCTTAGATTTTCTGTGGGGACTACAGAATTCCCTTCTTTCTTTTAATTGAAGTATAGCTGATTTACAATATTATATTTCAGTTGTATAACATAGTGATTCAATATTTTTTTTTTTTTTTTAAAGAAGATGTTGGGGTAGGAGTTTATTAATTAATTAATTTATTTTTGCTGTGTTGGGTCTTCATTTCTGTGCGAGGGCTTTCTCTAGTTGTGGCAAGTGGGGGCCACTCTTCATCGCGGTGCGCGGGCCTCTCACTATTGCGGCCTCTCTTGTTGCGGAGCACAGGCTCCAGACGCGCCGGCTCAGTAGTTGTGGCTCACGGGCCTAGTTGCTCCGCGGCATGTGGGATCTTCCCAGACCAGGGCTCGAACCCGTGTCCCCTGCATCGGCAGGCGGACTCTCAACCACTGCGCCACCAGGGAAGCCC
>NW_006769393.1:1344010-1348222 GCF_000442215.2 Lipotes vexillifer
CCGGTCCGGGAAGATCCCACATGCCGCGGAGCGGCTGGGCCCGTGAGCCATGGCCGCTGAGCCTGTGCGTCCGGAGCCTGTGCTCCGCAACGGGAGAGACCACAACAGTGAGAGGCGCGCGTACCGCAAAAAGAAAACTTACACTCAAGAGAGGGGGAGTGACTTGCCCAAGGCCACAGAGTGGGAAAATGACATTTACTAGGACTTGGGTCCCCTGATTCTCAGCCTGGAACTCCTCCCACATCTCTGCCCCAGAAAGGAATTCCTTTGAAGGAGGTGGCTCTGGGCCTCTCTTGAAGATTCAGTTCTAGATCATGGAGCTCTTAGATTTTCTGTGGGGACTACAGAATTCCCTTCTTTCTTTTAATTGAAGTATAGCTGATTTACAATATTATATTTCAGTTGTATAACATAGTGATTCAATATTTTTTTTTTTTTTTTAAAGAAGATGTTGGGGTAGGAGTTTATTAATTAATTAATTTATTTTTGCTGTGTTGGGTCTTCATTTCTGTGCGAGGGCTTTCTCTAGTTGTGGCAAGTGGGGGCCACTCTTCATCGCGGTGCGCGGGCCTCTCACTGTCGCGGCCTCTCTTGTTGCGGAGCACAGGCTCCAGACGCGCCGGCTCAGTAGTTGTGGCTCACGGGCCTAGTTGCTCCGCGGCATGTGGGATCTTCCCAGACCAGGGCTCGAACCCGTGTCCCCTGCATCGGCAGGCGGACTCTCAACCACTGCGCCACCAGGGAAGCCCGTGATTCAATATTTTGATTGAATCAGAATCTGAGTACAATTTAGATTGCACTCAGAATTCCCATCTTAGTAAGGGGTTTGAGGTGGAAATCCGAAGATGGCTATAACCTAAACACACATGTTAATAGATGCTGAATGAGGGAAAAAAGGTCACTGACTGTAATATAACCATTGACAGGTACTGATTGCTCCCTGGGTACCTGGCCTGTTACAATCTGTTGACAGGTGTCCGTCTCCTTATTCCTTACCACCACCCTCAGGGCTAGGTACCGTCGTTATCTTCATTTTATAGGTGAGGAAACTGAAGTGCAGAAAGAAGAGGTCACTTGCCCAAGGTCCCACCATGAGTGAAGAGTTGAGCTGGACACAAAGCTCAGGCAGCCTGACTTCATAGTCTGTGCTTTTCACCCGGCTGCTCACACAGATTAGCCAGACCCAAAGGAGGTTACACCAGCCGCAGAACTGGGGTCACCAAAAGCATATGTCGATTTCCTGTGAGCAGGCTGGGGAGTAGATGAGCGCTGCCGTCCATTTCCCCACGTTCTTACCTGGAAGACACTCCTTTCTCGAAGCTTCCCATCAGACACAGGGACTTTCAGAGCTTAATTAGCAAGATGACTTTCAAACACCTCCCCATGAAAGAAGTCCCAAGTAGATCATGGCTCCCATCCTTCAATGACTTGAAGCATGACTGTTTCTATGTTGAGTTATTTGAGGAGAGAAAGAAACCATCCCCACGGATTGAAAACGGAACTCAGTATGTGCTGATCTGTTGATCGTGATGGTGATGACTAGCACTTATCCAACAGGCTGTCACACACGGTCATTATATCATTCAGCCTCACGAGGGTTGTAGGCTGTCACCATTTCATAGCTTAAGGAAGCCAAGATGAATTGGGGAAGGTGAAATGACTTGCTTCGTCACAGTACTGATAAGGCAGGTGGAAAGAGACTTGTACCCAAGTCCGGAGACGACGTTTGATCTATGACTCAATGCTGGCTGAACAGCCACACTCAAAACGTAGCCCTTAAGACTATGGGAGCCCTTCACAGGAGGGAGCCCTGCATCCTGTCTTTCTTCCTGAAAACAAGCATAAAGAGCCATGGCAAATTCCTGGGGGCGTCACCTTAGACTCAAAAGATATTAGAAAAACCAGTTTCTAGGATTGAGTCTCCACTAAAAAGATTGTTTTCATTCTCTGGGATCTGGCTGGCTGTGCCGGTTTTACTAGCTTCGGTTGCCGGTTGCCAAGAGATTGACACCATGAGCCACATTTAGGAGTTTGTGTTGTGGAAAAGCACATATTGGTCCCCACCATCTATATGCCTGCGACTACTTTTTTTTTCTCTCTGCCATTTCGTGCAACTTTTGCTTACAGCCTACTTGGCCTAACTGACGCATTGGCTTAGGCCTCCAAGACTGCCAACTTGGAGCCTTGGATCAGTGAAATCAGTTATGACAGATGTGATTATTTACAAGGAAATAAAAGTCACTATAATTAGACCTTCGAAGGAGTACATTTAGGTAGAGAATGAGAAAGCTCAAGTGTAACCTTAGCATGATGTGTTTGGATGTCAGCCTGAACAGGTCCTTCTCTGCTCCGTGAAAGGAGGTACTGGGGTGGCTGACACCCTCCTCAGACATGGCCACTTATCAATGCTCAGGACACAGCTCTCGAGAGATGGAAAGGTGGGCTGATAGAACAAGCATTAGATTTGGCACCAGAAGTGGTTTCAGCTCTCAACTTAGCCACTTGTCCTCAGTATTGATTTCTTTTTTTCATTTGTAAAATGGGGATAAGAAAGAAGCCCCATCTCGTGACAGGTTGTGAAAATTAAAAGTGATCAAGACAGGTGTCTAGCATTGTGCTTGGCATAAGGCAGCAGGCAAAAAGCACTGAGTGGTAGATGTTCTTACCCCTCTTGAGCATAGCACCTGACCTCCTTGAGCCTCACTTTTCTTCATTGGAAAATATAGATGAAGCCATCTCATAAAATGGATGTGAGCACAGGAGGAAATGAGGGGTGTGAAAGGGGTTTCATAACCATCTGTGGCCGTTCATGTGTCCGTCTTCCTATTATTATTTTTTAAATACCCATAGTAGTTATCACTTATTGTGTGCATCAGGGGCCAGGCTCTGTAGTAAGAAGGATCGATTTCTTCATTAGGTACAATAAGCACAGTGCCTGGGTCCCACAATACTTTTAGGGCCCCAGAAAACGTTTCATTTTAATTTATCTTAAAATTAGAAGAAAAAATGAATATAGTAATAATGAATACAAAATCAAATATTAAAATCCTAAACAATAATAAACATAACGATTAATCCAACCTGGAATATATTTGTCTTTATACCAACATAATATTAAAACCTAATTTTTTATGGGTTTTGTTTTGAGTTTTTTTAATGCGGTAAGGGACCCACAAATGCAAAAGTGCCTAGGGCTCCCAAATTTATGATGCAGCCTTTGCTGTGGAAACTTTACAAATGCTAGCCTGGTCATTCTCCGGAAGCTTGTTTTTTTTTTTTTAATTCTCATTTTACAGATGAGGAAATCTAAGCTTAAGGAGGTTAAGAAACTCATCCAAAGGCACGTGGCAAGTAAAAGCCTATATTATATTAGTCAGGTTGAACTAACAGCTGTAACAGCCCCCAAATTTTAAAAGCTTAACAGTTTCGGAGTCTATTTCCTGCTAACACCACAGTTTGGTGTGTATGTCTCCAGGCAGAGTTCCACACAGTGATTCAGGGACCCAGGCTCCTTCCCTCTTGTGGCTGTCTCCCTCTAGTCCTGGGGGCTCTGTCCATTCAGTTAGGAGATGGAGAAAAGTGAACCACAAGTGGGAGGGTTTTAGGGGCCAGGCCTGGAGTTGGCCCGCATCACCTCCACTCAAATTCCATTGGTCGGAAAGCTGTCACATGACCACCTGTCACTGCAAGGAATGCTGGGAGATGTAGTCTAGCTGCTGCCTGGGAGGAAAAGGAGAAAATGTATACTGGGGAGCACTCTCAACCCCTGACACAGTGACAGTGTTGGATGCCAGCCCAGGTCTTTTGTACACAAAGTCCATCCTCTTTCCACTCAACTGGTTCTCGTCACTTTTAACTTCCACAAAGCCTCTTTATGGGCCCTTTTCTCCAGCCAGACTTGCCTACTCACTGTTCCCAGCACCAGACCTTCGTCTGCTCAGTCCCAGTTGCTGCAGTAGTGCTAGGAAGAGAGATGCTCCAAAAAGAAGCTCCTCCCTGCCCTGGATTCACTTTCAGGTTACCCTGAGAAGGCTGCTGTCTGTATCTCCCAATCCTGGGCTCACTGGCTGCTTCTGGGCACGTGCAGAAGCCAGTGATCACCTCCTCAGTGTGAGAAAAGGGGGCTCAGCAGAGGGCTTCAGCGGCAGGAGGAAAGAGTTTTGAGCTGGAGACTTGGCTGGACCACGAGCCTTGGGCAAGACATCAGCAGGA
>NW_006769393.1:1348326-1351509 GCF_000442215.2 Lipotes vexillifer
GCAGCAGGAAGGGGGTGGCACCCAGTGATCATGCAGCACTAAAGTGGTGCAATCCTGGTATTAATGGGTCATTTGCCAAAAATGACTCGCGTGGGCTGTCCCTAATCTATCAATGTGTGTTGCCTTTGAACTCACGGGATCCTAAGGGACAAAGCTGCTGGAGCCAGCTGGAGGCTAGATGCCCTGTGGGCACTGCCTGTAACTGTTGGGCAAGCCCAGTGACCCTGGCAGTGTTCCAGTAGTGCCAGTGTTGGTGGGAACTCAGCTCCTTTAGGAGGGATTTATTCCTGAGTTGGAATAAATCCCTCCTCCAGGAAGCCCTCTATGATCCCCACCTCTTCAGAACTCAAGGGCACTTGTTGCCGTTCCACCTATATATAGGCCCTGCATTGCTCTGTGACCTCATTCATAGTCACCCTCTCTTTATCTGCTGTTGGCCTCAGAGGCAAGGAAACCGAGACCGTGGCCAGAGCCAAGTCGTCAGGGACACTCCTGAGCACTTTGTAGGCATCACAGACTCAACAGCATTTAGTCAGTTCTAACATTTCATCCAGATTCACACCCAGGACTAGTTTATTGTGAGAAGAGGAGTGGTACCCAGGCGGCATCCTTCTTTCTTTTTATTTGAGGGGAAAAGCACACTTTTTATTTAAGTGATGGGAAAAGTACACTAAGGGGAAAAAAAGATTTTGTCTGTAGTCATCTGAAACATTCATGGTCATCCCCTCATCTCTGTAAGGTGAATACAGTCGCAGTGGATACCTGTGTCTGTGTCCAAAACAATACAGCTTCAATCAGATCTGGTCATGTGCCCTGGCTGCCATCACCAGCTGATAGACACTGGACCCGTTCCCTCATTTCTCTCTGCCTGTTTCTTTATCTGTCAAGCCGAGATCCGACTGGGGCTAGCTCGTGGGGTGGCTGTGAGTTTAAAATGAGAGCATATCAAGACGACACTTGGCACGCAGCTCTTCTCCCAGCCCCCCTCGGTCTCTAGCACAGGCGCAAAACCTTGCTTCAAAATGTGTCTTGCAAGAAGACTTGGCATCCAGGACGCACCCTGGGAAGAATTTGTTTTTGTTTTAATGCCGAGGACGTTTGCATGAAAACAGGATCTTCGTTGCTTAGGAATTGATCAACTCCTGCTGCTGCTTTTCCTCTGCTGAAGTGCCAGCCCCATATTTGTCACAGGCGAACGAGGAACAGTAGGCATGCCTGGGACCTCCGCAGATACAGGATTGTGGCCCCTCGGGGCTGGTTTCGGAGGCCACGGAGTCAAAAGAGAATCAGGAATCCATCCCAGGCTGAAAAGAGCTGGCAAGTAAAGGGTGCCTCAGCCGAAGGACTGCCACGTGAGTGAAGATTTTCTGCAGGTCTACTTTGTTCTGGATGCTCAAGGAAGAAGAGAAGAGACAAGGAGTTTAAGGCATGGCCTCCACCTGCAAGGATAAAAATGTAACAAAGAAGGCGGCAGGCAAGAGTGATAGGAACCAGTACGTACAGTGGAGAGACTGGGGGTCAGGAGCCGGATAGACTCGGGGTAGACACACGGCTTAACCTCTCTGCTCCCCAGTTTCCTCACGGACAAAGTAACACCCCTATGAGGATTAAATGAGATGCTACATGTTAAATGCCTGGCATTGAGTAAGCACTCAATAAAGCCAAACTGTTATTATTAATATTAATAATAACCATTCATCATAATACCAGATACCCTCCATCCTAAGGAAGAGATAGCCAGATGACCACAGAAGGCTATTTAGAGGAAGGACCTGAACTTGATTTGTCACAGCTGTGTCCACTGCAGACAGTTCTGGAGGAGGTTTGGAGATGCTTTCCAAGACATCGAAGTAAAACTGCTTACAGGAACTTGGAGGAGGGTTTCCAGGACTTCTGGTCCGTAGGCACCCCACCCCGAC
Organism: Lipotes vexillifer; assembly: GCF_000442215.2. Lineage (NCBI taxonomy): Eukaryota > Metazoa > Chordata > Mammalia > Artiodactyla > Lipotidae > Lipotes > Lipotes vexillifer. The sequence continues at coordinate 1,350,246 of NW_006769393.1, forward strand.
CCGTTTGTGGCCCCAGCCTGGTCCCACGGACATCGGCACAGAAAGGACAGAGAAGAGCCCAGAGTGACAACTCAACCGGTCAGGCCCTTCCTGTTTGCCTCCATGCTTGGCTTCCAGAAGGTAGTTGGGTGTTTGTGTCCAAATGCCCAGGAGAAGCCAGACGCCTTTCTCTTTCTGTGTCCTTAATATATGCTAATCAAAGCCGACAGCCTGCAGAAAAGATCTGCTTGGCAAAGCCCCGCTCCCTTGCCTTGGCCTGCGCACCCTCCCCAGCCTTCCCCTCCCATCTGCCTATCCAGGGGCGTCCATAAATCCAGCTTTCGGAGCCCTTGGGGGCTGGCAAGGCCGCCACGGACCTCAGTCACATTGCAGTGGAAACAACTGAAAACCACTTGGCAAAACTCTGGGGTGATCTAATGTTTTATAGCAAGAATACGTTTCTTCCTCCCCATTCTTATTCAAGCCTTGGGGGTAAAGCCGGCTGCCCTCCAAGCTTGGTCAGGCTGGTACCCCGGGGTTCCTGGCTCTTTCCCCCCCCCACACGCCACCGTCTCAGATCACCCCACAGCGGGGTGTCACAGGCCCTGGAGAAGCAGATCCGGCCTTACCTCCCTGAGTCGCCTGGCTGCCTTGGTCCTCTCAGAGGTGAGGCTGTGGCCACAGGGGCCTGTGGGGAGGCCCATGTATGGAGCCTGGAGAATGTGGGCTCTGGCAGGTGGCCTGGAAAAAAATGGCCGTGTTCTGAGGGTGAACTCCGCTGGATTATAAATAGCACTGTCTCCCTCCCCTTCCAACTCGCGATGTCTGTCACTGCAGGGCTGACAGTTTAAATTCAAGAGGACCGAGCAGGACAGGGGGGCGGGGAGTGGGGAGGACGGGGAGATGCCAGATCGCGCAGGAGGTTCAGCTGCTGTCTTGGGATTGATAAAGAGAATCATCACCAGCCAGACGATGGGGCTGAGAGTGGGACACATTTGGGAGTAGCAGAATGACTACTGATTTAATGCATTTTTATAAGCCAAGTAAGCATTGGGGGAAAACAAAGAGAAGTTCGACCTCCAGGAGATGGTTTTAGAGAAGCTTTAGAGCCTCTAAAAAAAATAATAATGAAAATCAGCTGCCTCAAAATATAAAAGGTTTCTCTCTGGTTCTGAAAGGTCAGCTGTCCTGGCCTCCAAATCAAAACCTACGGCCAGGGCTTCCCTGGTGGCGCAGTGGTTGAGAGTCCGCCTGCCGATGCAGGGGACACGGGTTCGTGCCCCGG
>NW_006769393.1:1352760-1355897 GCF_000442215.2 Lipotes vexillifer
GCTTCCCTGGTGGCGCAGTGGTTGAGAGTCCGCCTGCCGATGCAGGGGACACGGGTTCGTGCCCCGGTCCGGGAAGATCCCACGTGCCGCAGAGCGGCTGGGCCCGTGAGCCATGGCCGCTGAGCCTGCGCGTCCGGGAGAGGCCACAGCAGTGAGAGGCCCGCGTACAGCAAAATAAATAAATAAATAAATAAATAAACAAACAAACCTACGGCCAGGTGCCCACAAAGGCCCATCCCTTGAGCCTTCTCCCAGGGCATTTCTCAGTGGGTTTTTGTGTCTCTCGGACACCGAAGAAGCAAGGGCTCTCACTCCTTCTCTACAAACCTCAGCACGTTTTGCTCAACACAGGGAGCGTGATGAATTTAGAAGGCATTAGGAAATAAAGAAGTAAAGGAGTGTGCGGCCCAGGCTGTAGAAAGCCACCCAGTCGCTCACACCTGGGGAATAGTGACGGCGGGGAGGTGTCTCAGCAAATTCTGAGTTCTGGAGGAAAGGCGGGCCACTTCTGCAGGGTCCTTGTCTGTGTCTTTGGCTCTGCAGGGTGCTCCTGGGAACCAGCGGCCAGGTCTCCTGATTGGCTGCCCCTCCATCCATGGTTGAAACTCCGTGGTAGGAACTGCAGGAGCTCTGCTGGGCATCGTGATGGGACACACGTGCCCGGGAGGGTGTTGGGGGCTGGCAACCCCTCCATGGGTGTTGGTGATTCCTCTGTAAACAAGCAGAGCTGGCCACAGTCACTTGTGTCCTTCATCTCAGCACTTGTGGCTTTTGCGTCCATAGCAGTGATATGGAAATGGGTTAAGTGATGGGTTTCTCCTCTCCTACCTTTATAATTCTCAGCTCTATGGAGTGATGTTCGAAATTAAGCACGTAAAAAACAAAAACAAGAAACAAAAGAGGATCAGGCAAACTTCTGTATCTTTTGGACGTGCCTCAAAAGAAGGTCTCCAGACCCCACAGAAGGCAGGCACCGAGCAGAGGTGAGGTGTGCGTGGGTGGACATCGGAACTTGACTCCGGGTTGGATTTGGAAGGAGCAGCTAAGGGAGCGGCGGTTTTTAGCTGCGCTTTAGGAGCGCTGTTGGGGGAGGTGCCTCAGAGGCCAAAACAAAAAGGGCCTCCCAGACCCTCGTGCCTATTTCAAGCAAAGTGGCTCCACTGTTTACCCGTTTTAGGTATCAGATTGCACTTTCTTTTAAAGGATTTCATGCCTTAAAAAGTTTGCAAACCAGCATGGCAACGGGCTCTGTCATTTTAATGCTGGGTAAATGGAAGAGAGGGAAGGGGATTTTCCCAAGGTCATGGCCCAAGGCCAAGACCTCTCTGACTGGGTACATGCTGTTCTCAGGGCTCTTCGTTTGGGAAGGGAAATCCCAGGATGCTGGGACTGGGAGGGACCACAGAGAGCATCTTATCAACCCCCTTCCTTCAGTAACTGAGGCCCCGGGAGATGATGGGATTTGTTCAAGGCACAGTGAGTGCCAGACCTGGCGCCTGAAGCCGTCTCAGGTGCTCCTAATAGAGGCAGGATATGCAGTGAGAACCCAAAATGGTGGGTCTGATCCAATCTATACAGCTTCCCAGAGGAAGTGACACTGAGCTGAGATGAAAAGATGATGAGTAGAAAGGTGACGAGGGCCAAGGAGAGCTTCCAAGCAGAGGAACCACACGTGTGCTTGGTCCTATGCCCCTCCTACTGCTCCCGGGAAGCAGGGGCTCGAAAGAGATGTCAGCTCTCGTGCGAAGGCTGCTCCCATATGTCTCTGCATTGACCTCTTGCTGAGGGAATGTGGAAAATGACTGGCGTCACCACCTGCCAGGTCAGGCCGCGTTCTGTGGCCTCTCAGAGCGGCCCCCTGGCAGCCCTGGAGCCCAGCTTATCAGGAACAGAGTGCGGGCGGGATGGCCGCTGCTGGGAGGCTTCCTGCCGCAGGATTTGAATACATAATATGCCTCAGCTGATCTGAGCTGTGAGAAAGTCCAGACGGCCTGTTCCAGACAGGAGAGGACATCGCAGGGACGGCGGCATTCGTTCTCAGGGCAACTCCCTGGGACTCCTTGCAGAGGGTGTTAGTCTGTCTCTCTGGGCGTGGACTTCCCACGAGGATAGGATGTGCCCTGGTTGGGACCCCGGTTCTTGTTTCTGGTCCTGGGGTGTAGAATGTATTCCTTTATCAAGACTGAAGGAGGACTTGGGTAAAGATCCCCGGAAATGGGAACATTGATCATCGTCACCCAGATACACTTTAAAAACAAATACAAGTTATCTATTATATATACTCCAATAAAACCCCCCAAAATACGTGTTCTTTACGACGCAACATCCCAGGAAAAGGATTCCTGTTCTTTCTCTTCCATTTTCTGGGACATGCGAAAAATAGCACCTGCGCATGCCTGCAGAGGCCATCTCATCTAATCTTGGGCTCCCAGCAGCACCAAGGGGGAATCTGGGGCCGCCCAGGAGAGAGTGCAGGGATTTCTAAATCCTCAAGTCCATCGGAGGAGACCTCCCAGTCACTCCCGTTTTCTGATATGCCTTCGGAGGGGGGACTTCTACGTGAGATGTCTTCCTTTGCTTTCATGAGATTCACAGCCTCCATCCTGACGTGCCCACCGCGGTCCTGTGAGCACGTGCAGATGCCAGCTTGACGCTTCAGCCTTTTCTCAAGGCCTGTCTGAGGAGCAGTCGTCCTGCAAGACGCTCTCTGACAAAGGGTTCCGTTGTCCTGTTAGTTTGGGAAATGCTGCACACTGATTCCTCCTGTGTGTTAGGACTCCGCTTGGGTAGCATCACCTCCGAGAGGTCTTCCCAGACCTCCACCCCCTTACCTGCTCTGTTCCTCCTTTTACATCTTCATTTTACACTTGTATGTTTACCTCTGTGTTGTCCGTCTCCCCCGCACTAATGCTGCTCCCCCCGTTCTTGCTTGGCTGTCTTGTTTAGGACTGTATCCCTCGTGCCCAGAACACTGCCTGGTTCCATAAGAGAATGTGTCAGATGAACACATGGACCAATCAATATGTTCAAACGCTCAGGACTCCTTCATACGTAATTCTGTTTATCTCTGTTTAGCTCAGTATGTTTTCATCCTTCTTTCCCCTTTTCTTTTTTCTTTTTTTTTTTTTTTTTTTTTC
>NW_006769393.1:1355920-1357166 GCF_000442215.2 Lipotes vexillifer
TTTGCGGTACGCGGGCCTCTCACTGCTGTGGCCTCTCCCGTTGCGGAGCACGGGCTCTGGATGCACAGGCTCAGCGGCCATGGCTCACGGGCCCAGCCGCTCCGCGGCACGCGGGATCCCCCCGGAACGGGGCACGAACCCGCGTCCAACCTGCATCGGCAGGCGGACTCCCAACCACTGCGCCACCAGGGAAGCCCCTCTTCTTATACTTTTAATGCTGTTATGATTGTCCTGTTCTACGGAGACCAGTAAAAGTACAGATCACTCTCTCTAAATTGCTGAGGGACCTATAAGGAACTTGAAATCCCCCCTTTTTGAAATCCTGGAGACTACCAAGAATACAGAGTGGAAAAGGGGGAAAATTAGTTCTCAATAGCAAAAAAATGATTAGTGAATTACCCATGGGTAATAGACCTATGACAGGGCATTAGAGAGTTAGGGTGCTCAGGATATATAGCTCACATTTTGAGGTTGAAGCAAAGGCACATACCTGCATCTGTAGTTTGTCACAATAATTCACTCAGCAAATATTTTTTAGCACCTTCTCTAAGACAAGCGCTAGGAGTACAGAAGTGAACTATGTAATTATGCCTTCATTCTCTTAGAGTTAGCCAATAAATAAAATAGAGACAGTAACAAGTACTGCAGGGAAATGTAAAACAGGAGAGGGACAGGGTGTGCTGCAGTCGGGGGAGATTTTCAGTTATAAATGGGGTGGTCAGGGAAGCCTAAGAAGTAGGGTAACATTTGAGGTGGAGGGAACAAAAAGTAGGCCTGAGGGGAAGGATAGGCAGGGAGATCGGGCAGGTTAGGGAGAGGAGGGGAGATACAGATTGCCAGCAGCCTTGCCAGTGTTTTTTTAAGGACTTTGGCTTTTGCCTCCAGTGAGAAGGAAGAAACTGAAGGGTTGTTAGCAGTGAAGTGACATGAACTGACAAGAATGCTAAATTCAATGGACTTAAGATGGTATTCCATCGGTTCATTATTTTCTGGTATACACAATCAATCCCAATTAAATAAAAGAAGCATGAAACACGCTGAGATACATTTTCCCATCTTCTTACGAAAATATGAGAAGTCACGAGTACCTCCAAATTATTATTAAAAGTACACTTTCATATAGACCAACAGGAAAGCACAATCAGAAGGGAGGATGTTTCGAATTCTGGTTAAAAGTACAAGGTTAGGGGCTTCCCTGGTGGCGCAGTGGTTGGGAGTCCGCCTGCCGATGCAGGGGACGCGGGTT
>NW_006769394.1:0-673 GCF_000442215.2 Lipotes vexillifer
GGGGGTGGTGGTGGTGGTCAGGGTTTCTGGCACAGAGAATAAAGTAAAATCCTCCACAGAGGAGCCACTCCATACAATCCAGTCATTGTGTAGATTTGATACCATTTTCCCCTGTGGCACATGCCAGAAATCGTCTCTTAAAGACTGTTTCTCATCTACAGCATTTTCTAAGGTGTGTTACATATTGCCTACTTGCTCCTATGTTCTCTGCAATTGTATTGTTTCAAGATTCTGCTTTCTCAAAATCATATAGTCTAAGCCTCTGTGCTAGTCAGTCAGCACCACCAGATTCTCAAGGTTGCAACATTGCAGTCTCTTAGTATTCGATCGTCCATGGGGGTGGAATTTGGAAAACTGTGTTCATGTCAATGTTCCTCATTAATTTTCATTAACTTTATCCTTTTTGATAAATAAGTTACACTTTGTTACTTAACATTTCCAAGGAGAGGAGAAGGAGGAGGAAGGGGAGAGACGGAGAGGGGGGAGAGATAATGAGAATTGGCACATACAAATTTAAACGCTAGTTAAGAGCTATTATAATTTATTGGTGATTTCAGTAGAAAATGCTTCCTTCTTTGGTAACAGTTTTATTGAGATAAAAATCCACATAATGGGGCTTCCCTGGCGGCGCAGTGGTTGAGAGTCCGCCTGCCGATGCAGGGGACACGGGTTC
>NW_006769395.1:0-2051 GCF_000442215.2 Lipotes vexillifer
AACTCTAACCCTAACCGTAACCCTTACCCGAAGCCTTACCGAAACCCGCGTCCTAATCCTAACACGTACGTTAACACTAACCCGTGCCCTAAAACGCAGGCTAACCCTGTACCATTGTCGTATACAAAACTGTACCCTAAACATTCCCCGTTCCCTAAACCTAACCCTAACACTAACGCTAACACTAACCCTTACCCGAACACGTGCTTTAACCCTATCTCTTACGGTAACACTAACCCATGCCCTAACACGAATGCTAACCCTAAACCGTTGTCATACCCTAACCTGTACCTTAAACCATCCCCGTTCCCTAACCCTAAACTTAAACCGAAGCCTTACCCTACCATGTGCCCTAATCCTAAACCGTACGCTAACACTAACCCGTGCCCTAACAAGTACACTAACCCTGAACCGTTGTCGTACCCTAACCTGTACCCTAAACCGTCCGTGTTCCCTAACCCTAACCCTAATCTTAAGCTTAACCCAACCCTTAACCTCAGCCTTACCCTAACCGGAGACCTAATCGTAAACCGTACACTAACACTAACACATGCCCTAACACGTACGCTAACCCTAAACGGTTGTCATACCTTAACCTGTACCGTAAACTGTCCCCGTTACATAATCCTAACCCTAACCCTAACCCTAACCTTTACTCGAAGCCTTACCCTGACCCGTGCCCTAATCCTAACCCGTACGCTAACACTAACGCATGCCCTAAAACGTATGCTAACCCTAAACCGTCATCGTAAGCTAACCTGTACCCTAAACCGTCCATGTTCCCTAACACTAACCCTAACCTTAACCCTAAACCTAACCCTTACCCGAAGCGTTAACCCAACCCGAGCCCTAATCCTAACCTGTACACTAACACTAACCCGTTCCATAACATGCACACTAACCCTAAATCGTTGTCGTACCCTAACCTGTAGCCTAAATCGTCCCCATTCCCTAACCCTAACCCTAACCCTTATCCGAAGCCTTACACTAACCAGTACCCTAAACCTAAACTGTATGATAACACTAAGCCATGCCCTAACACGTACGCTAACGCTGAACTGTTGTCGTAACCTAACCTGTACCCAAAACCGTTCCCATTCCCTAACCCTAACCCTAACACTTACCCTAACCCTTACCCGAAGCGTTACCCTTACATTTACCTGAAGCCTTACCCTACTCCGTGCCCTAAACCTAACCCATACGCTAACGATAATCCATGCCCTAACACTTACGCTAACCCAAAAACGTAGTCGTAAACTAACCTGTACAGTAAACCGTCCTAGCTCGCGAAAGCTAAACCTAACCCTAAACCTTACTCTGACCCTTACCTGAAGACTTACCCTAACCCGTGTCTTAATCCTAAACCATTCACTAACACTAATCCTTGCCCTAACATGTACACTAATGCTAAACTGTTGACGTTCTTAACCTGTACCGTAAACCATCCCCGTTCCCTTACCCTAACCGAAAACCTATCCCTAACACTTACCTGAAGCCTTACCCTACCCCGTTCCATAACCCATGCCCGTACACTAACCCTAACCTGTGCCCTAACACATACGGTAACCCTGAAACATTGTTGCACACAAATCTGAACCCTAAACCATCTTCATTCCCTAACCCTAACCCTAAACCTAACCCTTACCTGAAGTCTTACCCTAACCCATGGCGTAACCCTAACACGTACGCTAACACTAACCAATGCCTTAACACGTACACTAACCCGAAACCGTTGTTGTACACTAACCTGTACCCTAAACCGTCCCCTTTCCCTAACCCTAACCGTAACCCTAACTCTAACCGTAACCCTTAACCGTAGCCTTACTGAAACCCGCGTCCTAATCCTAATTAATAGTAATCCGTGCCCAAACACGTACGCTAACCCTGAACCATTGTTGTACACAAATCTGTACCCTAAACCATCCCCATTCCCTATCCCTAAACATAACCATTACCCGAAGCCTTACCCTAACCCCTGCCCTAATCCCAAATGTGTACGCTAACATTAACCCATGCCCTAACACGTTCACTAACTCTAAACCGTTGTCGTA
>NW_006769396.1:0-311 GCF_000442215.2 Lipotes vexillifer
CTCTTCCAAAATATAGCAGAGGGAGGAACACTCCCCAACTCATTCTACAAGGCCACCGTCACCTTGATATCAAAACAAGACAAGGATGTCACAAAGAAAGAAAACTACAGGCCAATATCACTGATGAACATAGATGCAAAAATCCTCCACAAATTACTAGCAAACAGAATCCAGCAGCACATTAAAAGGATCATACACCATGATCAAGTTGGGTTTATTCCAGGAATGCAAGGATTTTTCAATATACACAAATCTATCAATGTGATTAACAATATTAACAAATTGAAGGAGAAAAACCATATGATCATCTC
>NW_006769397.1:0-803 GCF_000442215.2 Lipotes vexillifer
GAGGGTGGTACACCGTCTGATCGGGAAGAGTTTGGAAAAGACATCTCATCTCCTCATCTCCTGATGCTCGGGTTCACCTCTCCAGCGTCTTTACTAACAATCTCCCCACTTGGAGATGTCAACACTGTCAACATCCTGTTGCATACAGTTTGCAATTTGTCCAGAGGATAAAGTGGAAGGATGAGGAACAATGAGAGAAAAGTCCTAGGTATTTGGACAGGCATATGTCACTCTAATTTCCAATCAGAAAGATGAATTGACCAAAGGCTAGAATTGCCCATGGAAACAGAATTGGGCTTGAGGTAATCACGCTGCTTTTGGTCAGTTCCCATAAACACAAGTTGAATAATGGAACTCAGGGGCACTAAAATTCACGAAACTGCAGAGTTGAAAATATCTATCACTGAAAAATGTCTTGAGGAAAGTCACAGAAAAGGACTTGTAAGCAAGAGACAAAGGCAGGAAAGGGATTTAAAGAGGTACAAAGGACTTGCCATTAAGCACAAGAAAAGGGGCTGAACATTGCCAACATTGCAGTTGGCCAGAAAGGGTGTATGGGTTTTTTTTCTGAAAATATTCAAGAAAAGAGCATACACCCTTTTTAGCCAACCAAACAGGTGGGCACTGGAAATCAATACTACAAAAGATATCACTTTGAATCAGTCAAAAGAGCCGTCCTAATAAAGGGTAAACACCAGAAATGCAGGACTGGAGAAGGAGAAAAGGGAGCCCTGTGAGGATTATAGTGGAAATATATATTCCCAACGGCCACTCCGGAGAAGTGTATTGTCTTTACTAAAACA
>NW_006769398.1:0-2102 GCF_000442215.2 Lipotes vexillifer
CCGGGGGAGCCACAACTAAGGAGCCCACCTGCTGCAACCAAATAAATAAATAAATAAAATTAAATAAATATTAAAAAAAAAGTAAACTGTTCGTTCATGGCAGAACTGAAAGATGCCAACCAGGGCATATTACTAACGTTAGTTTTATTAGAGATGAACAGAAAAGCCCCAGAGATCACAGTCCTGAAGAACAACTGTCCCCCACCTTCCCCGTGAGTATGATCATTCTGGGGGCCATCTCATCCCCTTGGGGCTTCTTCTGAGCTGCACATCTACAGAAGCCTGAATTCTCAAAGGCCACTGGGAGACTTTTTTCCAGGCCAGTGGTTCTCAACACGTGGTCCCCAGACCAGCTGTAGTGGCAGCAGCATCACCTGGGAACTTGTCAGATGTGCAAACTTGTCCCCGTCCTGGACTTATTCGATTAGAAACCCAAGTGAGGTGAGGCCCAGTGATCTGTGTTGTTGTTGTTTTTTGGCCGTGCCGCGTGACATGTGGGATCCTAGTTCCCCGACCAGGGATCAAACCCGAGCCCACTGCAGTGGAAGCATGGAGTCCTAACCACTGGACTGCCAGGGAAGTCCCAGCAATCTATGTTTTAACAAGCACCCCCGGATGATTCTGCTGCCCACTCAGGTTTCAGAACCACTGCTCTAAGGCTTTCATTTAAACACTGAACAATTGGAGGAATGGAAAAGCTCTTTCTGGGGGTTCTGAACGCAGAGACCAGCGTTTGAAACGCCAGTGCCAAAGGGCATGAAGCTACGGAGCGGGGATGTAAGCCTTCCCTGGGCGCAGGGCTCCTGCTGGCACTGGAAAGCCAGGGAGGGGGACTGGGGCTGAGGACCACCTTGGCTGCTGAATGGTGACAGTTAAGGAGCAGGATACAGGACACGTAAGCAGGAAGGAAGCAAGAGGTAAGAAAGACAGATACTGGCTAGACAACGCCCTCTTAAACCCACTGAGTGGGGAAGTCACAGTAAATGCTCAAGTTGGAACCTGCATTTGGCTTCTCCATGTACCTCCAGCCACAGACTCACCTGGTGAACCCTCCTCCCCCAGATGCCAAAATGACTCAGGCAGCCCCTGCAGCAGGGCACTCTTGGCAAAAACTTCCCCAATTTCTGCAGCCTACGTTCTCCCCAGGACAGGCTGCCGTTGTGTATGGAAGTGGACTCTTCCTCAAATGACCCCAAATTCTAGGAAAACAACATTAAAAAAAAAAAAAGAACACATGCAGAGGCTGATGGTCAATGACCTTGTAGGTTTATCTAGAGTTACTGTTGATTTGACTGTGGCAGGCTTTTGTCCATTAGTAACTCCTCCAGAGGCCAGGGAAAGGAAAATAAATAATATAATAATAGTAGCAGTCACTCTTTATGAGCACTCACTCGTGTCCTACATCGCAGGAGGTGATTTAAGTATATTATCTCATTTAATCTGCTCGTCATACTTATTTTATAGGTGAAACAGAGAGGTTAAGCAACTTGCTCAAACAGACACAGCCAGCAAGAGGCAGAGCTGACTCTGAACCAGATCCATGCAGCCAGCAGCTCAGAGCTGCACTCTTCCCAACACCGTGCTCCCTCCCTGCCAGCTGGTGAATGGAAAGAATGGGAACCCCCAAGAAATTTTCTGGGCGGGGGGGACAAGAGTCTGGTCTGGACACCGTGAATTTGGCAGGATGCTCTGACCTAAACCTTATCCTGCCTGCTGGCTAGACGAGTCCAACTTAGGGCATCAATGCCAGCCAAGGCCAGGGCCAAGGGAGGGAACGACCACGGATTCATCCTTTGGGTCTGTTCTCTCTCTCCCCTCCCCCTCTCCCTCTGGTGAGCATGGGACAGGTGGTGGCCTCAAGCCCACCCTCAGAGGCTCTCAGGGGAAATGAACCTTTCAGGGCCAGTTCTATCTTCCTTTCTTTGCTTCCCAAGGTGTCCACACAGAAGCAATGGTGACTTTGGCTCTGTCCCCTCTGGGACCTGGCTTCAAGGTGTCAAAAAGTTCTCCAGGGCTTCCCTGGTGGCACAGTGGTTGGAAGTCCGCCTGCCGATGCAGGGGACGCGGGTTCGTGCCCTGGTCTGGGAGGATCCCGCATGCCG
>NW_006769399.1:0-23937 GCF_000442215.2 Lipotes vexillifer
GCTGAACTGCATAAAGGATATCATAGGTTTAGATTCTTATTTCTCAAGCTAAATGTGATGTTAACCTTAATCCAAAATGTGATGATTAGATGCAGACCTTTGCAAAGCTACAGATTTGACAACAGGGATAATATTTAAGATGCCAACTGCCATATAATTAATACAAATGATAGAGAACGAGACACTCACCATAGACTCCGCTTTCACTTTTATAGAATCCATGGTTATATTGAGTTACCTTTTTAACAGATATTCTTAAACTTCCTAGGAAAAATAGGCTCACTTTATAATTTGTCATATTTATTTTATTGGCTACTGCTAACTATTGACTGATTTGATACAAAATGGTCATTGTATGTTAATTTGCAAGATTTACAGTGAATGGACATATACTCCTCTTCACTTAGAGACAGAACTGCTCTAGCATTAATACATAAACTCTGTCAAGAATTCCCCCCCATTTTCCTCTACCTGTTACCAGTGATAGCTAAATGTTAGAGAATCAGAATATATGCACTTAAAAGAAGCAACACATATCTAGCCCAAATGAAAAATTCAATTCCAAAAATCCAGTATTCAAACTTTAGAATCAGCTGGTTAACCTGTTTCCTAGAATCTATGTTACATTTCCAAGGGGCAGAATCAGCAGAATGTAAGTACACATATTGCTGTACACACACACACACAAATGTACTATGCATGTAATCTTAGAAGAGGAAACATTTCTATTATATTCACTAGTTTTTGGATGTCACAGTCATACATATACTAGGTTGATATTTTGGGTTCAGAAGATATAATGTCTTCTAGAAGTGTTGACATTTGTATATGGATACCTTTTAGGGTAAAGCTCAATTTACACATACTGCTTTGAACATAATCTGTTTTTCTGTTTTTTCTCTGAGTTAGCACAGACGGCCCACATGATCACATCCATATGTAAATCAAGGAAAGTTTGTGCTACTTTTTTGTTCACTGTGGATGGGTTGCTTCATATGATCTTCTGAAAGGTTCGTATATCGCCACTTCAATTCATTAGGAGTTTTTCTGAAATGTCAGTATCACTAAAATTGAGCACAGAGCTTTTTATTTTCTACAAATGTTGTCTCAAGGTAGCGTCAGCTAGATCTCAGACAAGGAAAAATATTGTTTGATTAAGCTTTTGATATCTCTCATAAACAAAGGACATGAAAAAAAAAAACCCAAAGGACAGAAATTGATCTTGTATCATGGACAGGCTGAACTGTCATAGTAAAGCTAAAGAAGATAAATGATGGTGTTGGAGTTTTAACTCATTGCTGATTGGTTTCTAGCAGCTATAAATCTTTCCTTTTAAGAAATTATCCTTGGAAAGATCAGGAAAATAGTAACAAATATATCATTCTCCAACAAATTGCTACCTATTTTCATTTTGAGTCCACAGTGCCTCAAGAAATATAAAGGTATAGAGGGGTCTTGTGTTGGAATAGGATCACTTTGTATGTGAAATAGATATTGAAAAAAACGGATATTGGAAAAAAAACACTGAAGAAGGCACAGATCACTGTCAAAATGTCTAAACACTGTAAATGTTTACTTAAATGTATTGAAACAATTTGGTCTTCAAAATTGGCTAAATAATATCAGGCTTTCATGATTTTTTTATTGTTATTATGTGTGTTCTGAACTACGATTTGGAGTTGTATTCTTTATATATTTCAGAATAAGAAATTGCTCAGCTATGTAGAAAGTGTGACTAAGTGTGTCTGAAATGTATCAGTTTGTGTATATGGAGATCAAAACATATTTCTACCTTTGTCATGCATTGTCTGGTTAAATTTAGGTAAGTTATCTAACACCTCAAGACATATTTTCCTATCTCTACAATAGAGATAATTCTATCTTCTAAAAATATTAGAAAATTTTAAGAAATTAAATGAGCTTTTTGAACTTGGTATTTTGGTAAAAGTGTATTATTTAATTACACCCCACTTACTTATAAATTATTTTATAATATCTCAATTTGGGGGAATACGTTTATTTTTATTTCCACATTTTCTGCCATGAGCTACTTTTCCTGATTACATGCATGTTACAAGGAATGTTATACATCTGAAGGTGGGCTACAGTCCATTTCAGGATGGAGATAGAATGCATGTGTCTTACTTTTATTAGTACACCATTCTAATTACTTCTCCCTGACTCTTGGACTATAAGCCTTTCTTCTTTGGTCTTCTTCTGTTACGTAATTTAACATTTACTCAATTGCAGTGAAAAAATTAAAATGTCCCTTTCCCAAATTTGCCTCTATTCTATTTTCTTAGATACATATATGTCATATTCAACCAGTTCAGAGCAGTTATTTACATTTTGCAGCTTTATACAATTTTCAAAAGTGTCGCATCCTTAATTTCCTGTTGGTTTAAACTGCTCCATGGTACAATGAAAGCTGAATTTTAGTGATGTGGTAAGGAGATAGTGAAGTCCTCAATTACACCGTCTCTTTGAGAAACTGAGCTCTCCTCTACCTCCTCATTCACTGATTGTCTGAGACACAAATTATAATTTGCACATGGAAAGACCTTCAAAATAGAATTATAATAAACATGACTCAGCTGGGGTGGGAGAAGTTGACAACAATTGTCTCAAAAACAGGATATTAATCCAATATATTAATCAGTGGATCAAGAAATCTTATCCTGTGTCCTATGTGGGAGAAAGCTCATGCAAAGGCAGCTCAACTAATTCAAGGTTTTGGAAGAAACTTCCAAGTTTTTGGCAGAAGATGAGTCTGAAAATGTTGACAAAATCAAAATTGTAGATAATTCATTTTTTCCTATTCACTTGTTTTGCTTATGAGGAAATGTAAGATCAGAAAATTGAAATGATCTACACAGGTTCTGCCAGTTTTTACTCATTTAAACCTTGAATAAGTCACTTAGTCTTTAGGATTCCAAAATATCCTTCTCTATAAAATGGGGATTTTTGTGATGGAATTGGATTCACTTCATCTACCAATAAGGTTTTTATGAATCCTAAGAAATTCTGTACCTTTCCGGAACTGAGCTGTGTCTCATTTTCCACATAATAATTCAGTAACAATATTTACTGAATGCTTACTACTGAGTTTTATTTGCTGCTTGCTGCCTTAGTCCCATGACATCCAGATGCAGTCAGATATGATAATAATCCAGTTATCATATCCTTTTAAATGCCATCACTCAATAAATATAACCCAGTCTCAGAGAGGTAATTTAGGGCACTAAGCTGTATACTGTACAAATTCCATTTCTTCTCCTTCACCCCAGGATCATGACACTGGTCTAGAGCCTGGAATTGAGATGAAGCTTCTTCACCTGTACCCAGAATTGGGAATAGACCCTAGAGGCGATGGGGCAAAAGGCAAGTACCATTCACTGGACAAAGTCATGGTTTGTAGACAAGGAAGATGGCAAGTCCAGGCACCAAAGGCAAACTGATGTACAGGTCACAAAACAAGCATTTTAGGAGAGATAGAGATGGGATAAATCTTGGGTATCTGTGATGTATAGAAAATGGGTGGGAAGGTCACCTGATGGTAGCAGGGGAATGCTACACACGTGGCACTGACATGTGCTTTCATGGGCTAGTAGGCTTTAAAAACCATGAATGGTGTGGACAGTGGGTGGCAAGTCCAGTTCTTTGCTTTTCTATTTTCTATACTTTTATAATCTTATGTCTTATTGAAAACATTTCAACTGTCTTATCGAAAATATTAGCAGAATCAATATTTTCTTGCTGAGTTAAATAAAATAAGGCATTTAATAGTATTAATTAGTAGTTACCATGTGTTGAGTGCTTAGTATGCCCTAGCCACTGAACTAAACAGTTTGAGCACCATGTATTAGTTATGAAGTAGTAATGATTTATTTACACTTTACATGTGATGTGACTAATTTTTGGCAAGGTTATATGAACATCTCTTTGCAATAAAGGGAGAAAAATCATTTTAACGGCTATGTAATTACACCCTCTGTTTGTGGTTTGCAGTTTCTGTACCATCTACGTTTTGAAGGGATGTTCTTCAGCATGAGCAGACATGATGTAAGCATGTGGATTGAATATGCACTACTTTTATCACTGGGGTTTGCTGACCCTTAGGTCAGAATTTTACCAAGAAGACTGAAAATATGACAGATCATTTAGGGTAATGAAGGATTATTATACCAAGTTAGGTTGCAGGGGCTTACCTGGTGGTGCAGTGGTTAAGAATCCGCCTGCCAATGCAGGGGACACGGGTTCGAGCCCTGGTCCAGGAAGATCCCACATGCTGTGGAGCAACTAAGCCCATGTGCCACAGCTACTGAGCCTGTGCTCTAGAGCCCGTGAGCCACAACTACTGAGCCTGCGTGCTACAACTACTGAAGCCCGTGTGCCTAGAGCCTGTGCTCCGCAACAAGAGAAGCCTCCGCAGTGAGAAGTCTGCGCACCACAACGAAGAGTAGCCCCTGCTGCCACAATTAGAGAAAAGCCCTCACACAGCAATGAAGACCCAACGCAGCCAAAAATAAATAAATAAATATTTTAAAAAAGTTAGGTCCCAGGAAATGATTTTCAAGTCTGGAGAAAAAAATTGTCTTTTGTGGGGCTGGGGTGGGGGGTGGAGGATCAGGAAGGATTCATTCAAAGTGTCTTGGAATGATTATTATGAGGGAAAAAAAGAAACAGTCACATCTGAGGCTGGATACTTGTGCCAATAATAAGAAATAGCTGTCTGTCCCAAGAATGTGGCATTTGTCCTTAGAAAAAAACAAAAGACAAAAAGGACATAGTATTAACCTAAATGAAAAATATTTATAATCACATGTTTGGCATAATTGAGTAAGCGTGAGAACTGAATAATGCCAATATGGCAATTTTTACTGGGATGTAATTGGAAGACTTAACCATCATTCAGATCTTTGGATTTGCATTCCCTCAGTTTCAAATTCAGGGCACCAGATTTAAAAAGTACTCCCTCAGTTTTTCTTCCTTAAGGAAAAAGTCTAGTGTTGGACTCTACTTACCATCCAGAAATTGGCAGAAGGTCAGATTTCTCAGTGCTGTATGTTTCTACCTGCAACATCATATGGAGGAGGTATTTGACACCATCCACAAGGAAAAGGTAAGATTTGTGGTAGGAAACGTGGCCTACTCTTTGTCAGCTCGTCTTCATGTTATCCTCATGTCAGCAGAATTTATCACAGGGATTACAGTAAATGGATTTCTTATAATCATCAACTGTAATGAATTGGTCAAAAGCAGAAAGCTAACACCAATGCAACTCCTTTTCATATGCATAGGGATGTCTAGATTTGGTTTGCAGGTGGTGCTAATGGTAAAGTTTCTTCTCATGTTCTTTTCACTCTTTTATAGAGTAAAAATTTATGGTACAGCGATGATTATTTTGGATGTTTTTCAGCTCTGTCAGTGTCTGGTTTGCCACCTGACTCTCTGTATTTTACTGCCTCAAGATAACACACTTCACCCAGTACTGTTTTCTTTGGCTGAAATTCAGGATCTCAAAGTTAATGCCTTGACTGCTTCTGGGAAGCCTGCTGACCTCCGTGAGCATTGCAACTCTGTGTGTCAAGGTGGATTACCCTAAAAATGTGGATATTGATGTCCTCAGGGATGCCATGCTAAAGAGGACTAAACTCAAGACAAAGCAGATTAATGAAGTGCTTCTTGTCAACTTGGCATTAATATTTCCTCTGGCCATATCTGTGATGTGAACTGTTATGTGTTTCATTTCTCTCTATAAGCATGCTAATTGGATGCAAAATGGACCTCTTGGTTTTAGAAACGCCAGCACTGAAGCCCATATTAATACATTAAGATCAGTGATAACATTCTTTTGCTTCTTTATTTCTTATTTTGCTGTCTTCATGGCAAATATGACATTCAGTATTCCTTATGGGAGTCAGTGTTTCTTTGTGGTGAAGGACATAATGGCAGCATATATCCCTCTGGCCATTCGGTTATAATTATCTTGAGTAATTCTAAGTTCCAACAACCAATCAGGTGACTTCTCTGCCTCAGAAAGAATCAATGAAGAGGAGGATCAATGTAAAATATTTTGTACTTCCTTGTCATGGTTTCAATGGACTTGTGTTTTGTTTTTGTTTATTTATGTGTTTTGTGTGCTCTCTCTCTCCCCTGGAAGCACTCATTTTGATGTTGGATGGATAAGATATCTCTTTTTCCAGGACTTGTGTACTTAAAAATATTATGACAGTAACACATATAGATAACTAGTACTTGCATTGGAGTGCCAGTTGTGTTAGAAATCGGAAAAAAATACTAAGACTTCACTTGGCTGACCAAAGTAATTCTGTTATCTGTCTTCCCAGGTCATTGAGAATCTTCTGGTTTAGATGAGCAACATCACATTGATTTAGTCTAAGACTTGAAACAATATAATAATTTGGCTATTTGATTTCACATAACTATTTTCCAAGGAGAGTCATTAGTGTAATTATTTCAAAATGCAAATTATACGTTGAAAGTGTATGTATGTCAAGGCAGTGTACTCAGATATACCGATTAAAGTCTTATTTTGCTTTTGATTTTAGTTACCGGTTCAGGTTGGTAAATGATAAGGTGCAAATAGAGCTGGCATATAAATACACAATGTAGGGTCTCCATTTTTTTACGAGTTGAAGAAACATTTTTCAACCCCCTGAAGTGTGAAAGTCATACCGAAATAGGATGTGAGGGAGGCTGCTGACAATGAAGTCCCAGCAGGAAATCATTCAACTGGTGTTTTAACTTCCCTCCTACTAGGAATATTGTCTGAGGTATGGCTGCAGCAAATGACTTGAAGATCTAAAGTAAAAGCTTTGAAATCTGTTGCTGGATTTGAATTGATTCTGCTCTTTTAAAATCTTCAATTCTGTTGCTTTGGGGAAGAAAATATTTTTTGTAATATCTTACATCTCAGGATATCTGTTTGAATCTGTGAAATCCTCACTGGCTCTTAAACAAACAAATAAAAAGCTAGGTAGTCATTTTAATTGTAAATAAATTGTAATTTAAATGGATTAAAAGTTGCCGGGCGGGGGTGGGGGAAAGAAACTAGATATGTGTGTGAATATGTGCACATATATGTGTGAATTTTTTTACTTTACAAAATATTTCCACACACAATTCTTTATTTCATTCTCAGAACACTTTGTAAAGTAGGCAGTAGAATTATCTCAGTTTAACAGTTGAGAAATTAAGGTTTGGAGAGGTCATTATACATGCCTAAGTCCACTCAACTACAGTCAAGTGGTATAATTGGAATTGAAACCTGGTTCTTCTGTCACTAAAGTCAGTACCCACTCTGTTTGGTTTTCTTTCCATTCTTCTTTTTTTTTTTCTTTTAATAAATTTATTTATTTATTTTTGGCTGTGTTGGGTCTTCGTTGCTACGCGCGGGCTTTCTCTAGTTGCAGTGAGCCGGGTCTACTCTTTTTTTTTTTTTTTTTTTTTTTTTTTTGCGGTATGCGGGCCTCTCACTGCTGTGGCCTCTCCTGTTACAGAGCACAGGCTCCGGACGCGCAGGCCCAGTGGCCATGGCCCACGGGCCCAGCCGCTCCGCGGCACGTGGGATCCTCCCGGACCTGGGTACGAACCCATGTCCCCCGCATCGGCAGGCGGACTCTCAATCACTGCGCCACTAGGGAAGCCCAGGGTCTACTCTTCATTTCGGTGCGTGGGCTTGTCACTGTGGTGGCTTCTCTTGCTGCGGAG
Organism: Lipotes vexillifer; assembly: GCF_000442215.2. NCBI lineage: Eukaryota > Metazoa > Chordata > Mammalia > Artiodactyla > Lipotidae > Lipotes > Lipotes vexillifer. The sequence continues at coordinate 7,735 of NW_006769399.1, forward strand.
CATGGGCTCTAGGCATGCGGGCTTCAGTAGTTGTGGCATGTAGGCTCAGTAGTTGTGGCTTACAGGCTCTAGAGCAGAGGCTCAGTAGTTTTGGCGCACCGGCTTAGTTGCTCCAGGGCATATGGGGTTTTCCCGGACCAGGGCTCGAACCCGTGTCCCCTGCATTAGCAGGCAGATCCTTAACCATTGTGCCACCAGAGAGGTCCCTTTCCGGTATTCTTTACAGGCAACTTTAGATTCTGAAAGTCATGACAAGAAATGACATTCAACTTATTACCTATGACATCCTGTGACATTTCTGTTATGTCCCTACAAAGTCAATTAAAACATATTTCACAAATGTCTGAATTATTCTATTATTGGGTGAAATTATTTATTATCTATTTCATCTCATATTTGGTTTACTAATAGTCTGAAATGATGAGTACACATAGGTGCTCAATTTACATTTTAGTATCCCTTGACTCTTATATGGTAGGGAAATTGCTGTACCTGTCTCACTTGTTATAGGTCAGGTGGGACTAACCTCCCTGCTGGGAAAACGGGTATTTACTATGTTTACATCTTGAGTTTTGGCTAATTGTGTAACTGGAAACTACTCCTCACATTATAGAACCGATTTACAAGCTTTTGCATCATCCTGGGGTAGCCCACATCCCCTGGTCTCCTAGGCCAAGCTGAAAGTCTTATGCTAGTGCCTGAATTACGCAGGGAATCGTGGCAGATATTTACATGGCGAGATCTGATATCATTTGGCCATTTATATCCTCTACTATGCTTATCTGTTTTTTTTAATTCAAGAAATAATTTTAGTAATTTTTTAAAAATTGTAAAATAATACACAATGTAAAAAATTGGGAAAATACAGGGGAATTCCCTGGCGGTTCAGTGGTTAGGACTCCTTTCTTTCACTGCCGAGGGCCCGGGTTCTACAAACCACGCAGTGCAGCGAAAAAAAAAAAAAATTGGGAAAATACAGACATATTAGAAGTGAACCTGGTACAATCACAGGTAAAATTTTCATATACATTCTTTCAGGCTTTGAAATATACATCATATAGACATATATAACTATATATATGTATGGGATGGGTATAATTTATTACATTATGAGGATCCTGCTGTATATATACTTTATACTACCTTTGCATTTAAATTATATGTGAGAAATTTGCATATTTTAACAGCTTAATAATGTTTTATTTTATGGTTGTAACTTTGTTTTTGACCACTTTTCTATAATTAACCAGTATCTCCATTAATAAAAAGAACTATAGAGTTGAAAATAATGTTTGCATTATTGAAGAAAAAAAGGAAGGAGCTCACCCAAACAAAACAAAAACACATAAAAGGTGAAATAAAAGTTTACAATTAAAAAAAGGAGAATCTTTTATTATTAATAGTATTTATACATAAGTAAGGAAATTGGTACTAATGCCTTGAAAAATTCTGGCATGGGAATCTCTTGGCATGGGAACCTTTTGTAATGATGCTATGGGCTGGGAATTCCTTGGAATAGGTTTCAGGCTAGGAATTCCTTGGAATGGGGCTGTGGCATAGCAAGCATTCTAAGATTTCATAAAGTGTGTATAAAAAGGCATCAATGCCTTTTAAATGTATTTCAGTAGTTAGGTAATTTTCTATTCCAGAATTGCCTTTTTTTGTGTATATTATTTCAGGGATCCTCACAACCCTGATAGAGGATATTATCATCTGTGTTAAAGATGAAGAAATCTACACTTGAAGAGACAATAGAATTGGTCTAGAATTTTCTAGACCTGAGTCTCGCCTTCTAAATCTAAATTCCATATTTTTTTTTCCTAAACTTAATTGTGCATCAAAGTCACCTGGGAAACATTTTATAATTGTAGATTCCCAGGCTTATCCTAGACATGCTGAATATAGTCTCTGGAGATGGAGCCCAAGATTCTGGATAATAAACCACCCCGGGAAATTCTGATACAACTTTTTATGGACCAAGGTTTGTGACTCACTTCATCACAGTATATTAATGCTACTAATTGGAGCCTAAGAAATATATTCATTTCGAAATAAAGTCTTTCTTAGGAGAAATTTTAATGGCATTTAAATAATATTATTTTCCATTACAAAACATTCAAGTTATAACTCACCCTAACAGAACCAGGCTTGGATTAGCTCACCTAAGAATTTGCAAAGACTGATAGGTCATCTTTTCTAGGGTAATGTAACTGTCGACCAGTTATCTTTTTTTTTTAAATGATAACGCTATGATGTAGGGTTTTTTAAAAATTAATTTATTTGTTTTTTTATTTATGGCTATGTTGGGTCTTCGTTTCTGTGCGAGGGCTTTCTGTAGTTGTGGCAAGCGGGGGCCACTCTTCATCGCGGTGCGCGGGTCTCTCACTATCGCGGCCTCTGTTGTTGCGGAGCGCAGGCTCTAGACGCGCAGGCTCAGTAATTGTGGCTCACGGGCCCAGGTGCTCCGCAGCATGTGGGATCTTCCCAGACTAGGGCTCGGACCCGTGTCCCCTGCACTGGCAGGCACATTCTCAACCACTGCGCCACCAGGGAAGACCAAGTTATTTATCTTTTATGGCGAAATAGCCCTGTGACCAATTAGTCGTGTGGCGAAACTGCTTGAGGCAAAGAGGTTTACAGCAGAAATACAGGACTCGACTTTTTCAGGACTCGGGTAAGACAAGGAATTCCCATAGATTCCACAAAGACTTTTTATGTCACTGGGAGTTTGAAATCTGCAAATAGGAGTTTGGCTTATTTTCCCAATATGTTCTTGATAATTTTGTATCCAGGAAGACTTTGTTATGGGTGAATGAGATCTTTTACTGTAGAGGACCACATATACACTTATTCAGTAAATAAGTAAATACTGAGAGGTAAGAATGTTCATGTGTCCAGTTTTTAGGCACGTCACAGCTGATTCAAACCTAAAAATGAATTTGAGGACATCTGTATTTATTCTGTCTCTTCTGGCTTCTCCCTCAATAGACACAGCTTTCTCTTCCTCTTATCAACACTACAGAATTTATATTTAATTCATTAGTAAAAAGTTGTAGTTTTAGCCATTGGAGTTAAGTTACTACAGAGAAAACTTTTACTAGTTAAGCCCCCAAATCTTGTGCCTCTTTTGTGTGACACTGCTTAAATAGTAAATCTTCTGAAAATTAAAAGCTTCCTTCCCACATACACATCTATCCAAACTTCTAAAAGAATAAGAATTACAAAATTTTATTAAGAACTCCTTCCCTTTTGTAAGGCAAGCTTCCTGGATTTTGCTGAGGGGATAGATAGGGAAATTACCAATAAGTTTCACATAGGTAATCTCAGGATGAAGAGACATATGCAGTTTTTCTATGATTGGGGTTATGAATGTGCCACTCACACTACTAGTGACACCAAATGTTGATTTGTTATCAGATGTTGAGGTATTCTGATTGTAGCAGGGATTAACTGTGGATTAGTTAGTTGACCCCTGATCCATGGAGTAAAGAGAGGAGGTCATTTTCAGTAAGGGGGTGCCTTCTGAAAAATAAACTCTGCATGTTTGACTTGGAAGGGATGAATCTCAGTATGAGAGCCAGTAAGGGGTGGAATGAGAAAAAGGCCAGTGGGAAATAAAGGTGTATCATATCAACGTTGCAGTTTTTTTATAGGGCTCTTCTCTGTGTCACAGATACCTCAGAACAGAGGGTCCCTGGCACATGAAAAATGATACCCAAATTATATATTTCAGGTTGAGGGGAATGAGTCATTAATGGAGTCCTTCTTGTGACACTGTCTAAGAGCCCATTCTATATATAAAAGACAAATGAAAGAAAATATTTAAATGTTATAACTCTGGGAAATTTTAACAAGAGTTGCCATACAGCATCCACTGAGCACAAAGTATTTCATGCTTCAAGTACATAACTCGGGTTATATCAATAACTGCTCTTTCACTATTATGCCAAATATTGTTCTCCAGTTTCTCTAGGGGTATATATTTTCACAGAAACGATAAAGACAATGGAAATGCTACTCTATGGAAAATTATGAGAATGGGAGAGGATGGAGCTTTATGGACCCAGTTTTCTATGCTATGATTCTTTCAAATGTAAGTTTGCATTTTCAGAGACCCTTAGTTTTTGCAATATGTTTTAATACATAATTTTAAAAGTTGCTAAGTCTATGCTTATGTCTCTTTTAAAAAAAATCTTACTTCCCCATTATGGTCCACTATAGTTTTTTCAATACCTAATTTCACAGAAGTAAAATTTTTTTTCTTTAAATCATCTTAAAATCATTAATAGATTCTGGTTTTGCTTTTTATTTGTTTTTACTATTATTATTATTATTATTTTGGCCACACTGTGTGGCTTGCAGGATCTTAGTTCCCCAGCCAGGAATTGAACCCGCACCCTCGGCAGTGAAAGCATGGTGTCCTAAAATGAAAGCATTTCCATCAGGGAATTCTTGGTTTTGCTTTTTAAATGTACGCTAAGTTTTCTAAAAATTTTCTATACCTCTATCAGTGTTGACAAGTGTTCTAACGTATGCGCTGCAGTGTGTTAAAGTTTCTCTGATTTCAGTCATAAAATCACATAAAGAAAAAGCAGATAAAAAAGTTTTAGAATCTGTACTCGCAATTCCCTCAGTAACGTCTAAAGCAGAGGTTCTCAAATTTGAATTTGTACATCAGAATCGCCTGGAGGTGTGTTAAAACACAGATTGCTGCACCCCATTTCCAGAGTTTCTGACTCAATAGGTTTTGGCCTGAGAATTAGCATTTCTAACACATTCTCAAATGATACTCATGCTAGTGGTCTCAGGACCCCACTTTGTGAACCACTGACTTAGAGTTATTGTACTGCAGAGGCTGAAAACCAGGCCTCTGAGGCCAGATTGGATGGATTTTCATTCTGGCCCCATTGCTTATTAGCTCTATAACCTTGAACAAGTCACTAGACTCTTTCCTTCTGTTTCCTCATCTGTCAAATGAGATAATAAAAGTACTTACTTCCAAAGGTTGCTGTGAGATTGAGTGTATTAACAAGTGTAAAGCACCTAGAACAGTGGCACACAGCAAAGACCAGTTAGTCAGTATTTTATTCCACTCTGTGGAAGACATGTAGATTATTTATTATTCTTAGATACATTTCTCTACTGTTTTGAAGCTGGACAAATAGAACTAAAATTTTTTATCAGTACTTTGAGAAAAGAGGTAAAGTATACTAAGTTTAAAAATGATGAACAGGGTTAGTATTTTTATTAGGCATAAGAGAGAGTAAACATGTATTTTAGAATGCTATAAAAGGCAACAGACTAAATGAGGTGGTAAAACAAGAATTCTCAACCACTAGAGGATGACAGAAGGACAGCAGTATGTGACATGGGAGTGAAGGAAGGCACCAAGAGGCTGAAGGGTGTGGTAGAAAGAGGTGAGAAGGCAATGTTTGCCATTTGCCTAGGTCCTTAGGAGAGGTCACTGATACACTGGGACAGTGTTGTGCACTGTAGTGCTTGAGCTGGTGAGTAAATGTGGAATGGTTAAGTCCTTCTTTTTTTTTTTTTTTGCGGTATGCGGGCCTCTCACTGCTGTGGCCTCTCCCATTGCGGAGCACAGGCTCCGGAAGTGCAGGCCCAGCGGCCACGGCCCACAGGCCCAGCCGCCCCGCGGCACGTGGGATCCTCCCGGACCGGGGAGCGAACCCGCGTCCCCTGCACCGGCAGGCGGACTCCCAACCACTGCGCCACCAGGGAAGCCTGGTTAAGTCCTTCTTTGAAACATCACTCACACTCTGTCAAGGGGGCATGTTTTAATTGGTGTGACTTGAATATGGATAACTGAAGGAGCAGTTCTCTAACCATGGTAAATCTGAGCAGTCCCATGGGAGGAAGGAAAGAAAACAGCACAAATCAACAGACAAGCTATGAACATCAATAACAATGACCCAGGCAGTCTCAGGCTCAGTGCAGAGCAGCCAAATTTATGTACAGTGTGAAAGCATCACATATGATTAGACCTATTTTATTCATACACAGCCCTGCTTTGTAGATAAATCTACGGTGAATTGATCTCCATTTCTAATGGTGAAAAGAAAGCCCCACTTCCCTAGAGTACTCACCAATTGTCTGCTAGAAAACCTATTGTAGAATTTATTGAGGTTCTGTAGTGCAATAAGCACGACTCTCCTAAGATGCTCCAGGCAGCTCACCTTGATCTGCCTGGACAATGAGACAGCTAGAATCGGGAGGTCTTCCCTCTTCTGATGAGAGGGGTTGCTTCTAATCTCAGCTTCCCCCTGCATTGTTAGCTTTTTTCCTCAAAATATAGGAATGCAACTTTGCACAGGTCCCTAAAGTCACCAAATGCTGAGCAGCTGGCTTTCCCAGACACTCCTGTGAACAGCTGGCATCCAAACTCAGTAAGGCTGGTGCCCAGATAACTTGTTAGTCAGTGTACTCTGCTCCCCACATCCCCACTGATAAAGGTGCTCTCAGACTTGCACTGTGAACAGGAGAGCAACAGGAGGAGTTCCTGTCACCCAGAATGTTCATCTACCGTGTGTTCAACTGTGTGCCCCACTCCTCATTCCCCACCTAGAGGATATTAGGAGATCTGAGAACTCAAGTCCCCTTTTTTCTGATCTTTGGTTGTAAAACTGTTACCCCAATAAAATCCATTCCTTAACCCACACCGTGTGGCATGTTAGGTGGCACTCACAAAGAGGCCCACCTTGTGTCAAGGATAAACTCAAGTGTGTCTCATCTCCAGTATCCACTCATATAACTCTGTCCTCTCAACAAGATTTCACAGGGTGCCACCTCATTTCCCACGGCCAGTTCTCTCATTGTTCTGAAGTGTAACTCCTATGGTTTTATGGACCTGAATTCATGTAAATAAGTATAGTGTCTTCTCTCCTCATCTAACTCAAGCTTCAATTTGTTCCTCTTCATGTTTGCTATTTTCAGTGTAGAAATTGTTCCCTTTCATAAGGGAGGAGATAAAACAGAAGCAACACTGTTTAGCTACATAATGCCATTCATTAATATTATTCCTTCTGCCCAAGAAACTCCCTCATTCTTATTTTCTTATTCTGAGCATAATTGAAAACCTATTTTTCTTGTTAATTTATGGAGTATTTCAAACTACATTTACGTGATAAGATGATTACTACAGTACACTTTAAGTTAATTCATTTGTATAAACATGTTATTCAAGTGGCTTTTGCAAAAATGTGCGCATTCAATGCCTTCCAACTAGAAGCTGTTAAATTCTTAGTGGTGGGTAAAAAAAAAACAAAAAAACTCTTCTAATTTCCAGAATTTTACTTTAAATTAAGTGTGGCTCATAATTCAGATGAACAAAGATGTGAGAGGTGGTGTGGGATAGCTTATGTGACTGACCCTTAGGAGACAATAATAAAAAGCTTCCCCAAACTGGAGCCAAGGAATTCAGCTTAAGAGATTAGCTGGAAAGGAAGGGAAAACACTATAGGACATTTTCTTTTTCACTTTTAAATGGTGCTCACTCTCATGCTTTAATTTTCTTCCCCTCATCTCTGCACAGAAAAATAAGGGATACTAATTTGCAGAGATAAGATGATGCTTTGTTACTTTTTATGATACCCAAAATTCCAAAGACCAGAGGGCAAATATCTAATGTGTTATTTTTAAAAGAAAAAAACCCCTAGATATTGGAGATGATAATAAAATTATATTAAAGTAAAGAAAAAATGTGCATATTCCTTCATACCAGGAGACATAAAAGTCAGAGTGTGGAGGTTTTTATTTTCCACCACAGGGTACCTTCCTAAATTTGTGGAAGCTGAGCAACAGATCCTTGCACATCCCACACATATTCATGTGCAGTAAAAATTTATTATACACTCAAAGTATCTACTTAAGAGGAGATTTTTGGATGGTTCTATATATAACTTGAGTCACTTAACCATGAAATAGTATTTCCCTAACAGAAACTTCTTGAAAAGCATTCATGAAAGCATTAAAGAGAATTAAAGTAGCTTTTATGCTGTCCACCCATCTAAATCATCTTCCCTTCCTCTCCTTTTTATTAAGAACTTTGCTGTTGTCAAGAATTAGAATAGATCTTAGTTGCTCTAAGAAATTTTCAGAGACGTTCTTAAACTTCAAGGACCTACCCCTCATTAACTTCCCAGGAGAGTAACTGTCAGGACGGATCATTTGACATTTAGTACCTGTCTTGAGATGTATTCCTGTAGGTTTGTATCTTTTCTAGCCAATTATTTTTCTTGAAATCTGTGGCCACATCATATGTATTTTGGCATCGCAAACAATAGTAGTGAACCAAATATAAAAGGCACTTTGAACATATGCTTTTGAGAAAGAATCATATGCATCTCTTGCAAAGAGAGAGAAAGAAAAATACAATCAGCATAAAGATAGATTAATTTTATATCAAAACTGTAAGAAGTTGAGTAAACCCAACTCTACTGTCATTTCCCCAAGGAAAAAACACAGTGAAATTGAATACTGGGGAAAACAGGACAGGCAAATTTATCTTTGAGTCTCAGTTTACAAACTGGGATAAAATTATAAGTGATGCACTGCCACCCAGTGGCGAACTTTTACTTCAGCCGAAACAATAGTTAAGCTAGTCAAAAGACTCCAGACTTAGAGATCTTCGTTCAGGAAATTTTACACCTCATTAGAAAAATATGAGGAAAAGAGAAGTTAATGCTCAGGTCACAGGAATTTTTTGGACCAAATGAGAGTGAATAACTAGCCCAAATCACAAACAAACTGTAAAGAAAAAAGCAAAACCAAAAATATTTGACTTTTGTGAGATAATGAGAAACTTGAATTTTGCCTGGCTATTCAATATCAATGAATTGATGTTCCTTTTTTTACATGTCATAGTGGTGCTATGCATACGCTTTTAAAATAAAAGTGTTTTTATCTTTTAGTGGAAACATCCTAAAATAATTACTGATAAGTTGATATGATGCATCAAAATAATATGAGGAATGGACGGAGATAAGTTGGAGGTATATTTAAAGCAATTTGAGCTATAAGTTGATCAATTTTTTAGCCGGGTGATGGTTACATGAAGATTCATTATACAATTCTGTCTACTTTGGTACATATTTGAACTTTTCTATAACAAGTTTATTTTTTTAAAATCTCACCAAGATATATATTATCATTGAGTGTAGAATTTGATCAATAAAAATAGAAAGCTTTCTCCATAAATTATTTTGCAGAAATCAGTAGGTTAAGCCATAAATTAGGAAGACGAACTTGTAATCTTCATTTGCCTTATAAAGTGAACATTAAGGAAATCAACTCAAACCTTCTTCAACCCAAGGTAATAAAAGAGTTGAAACTGCTTTTCAAATTGTGTTTATATTAAATGTCAACTCACGATGACTTACAAAAGAGATTACTAAACAAATATGAAAAGTAAATTGTCAAGACATTTAAGAAAACTGCACTGGAGTGGAATTATTTTCTCTCTTTTTTTCTCTTGACATTTACTGAGTATTGAGTTTTGTAGTATGTTGATTTTCTAACCTTTCAAAAAAGAGCTCGGGAGTTATTGCTTTGTTGCTAGGTTTTAGGCAACATTAGAGGTCCTGCTTTCACTCTTTTTTCCTACTCTGACTTCACTCCTTTAGAAAATTCTGTTTCTTAGCAACCCGGGTGGGTAACACTTAAATATACTTCAAGTTCTTTTGTAAAGCAAAGGCTAAATGTTTCCCTTATAAACTATCTGTTTGCTTAGTCTCATTTGTCTTTGCAGAAAAGATCTGCTGAGACATACTGCCGTAAACATTTTTATTAAAACTCTCAGTTTTAAATGGTGAGTGAAGTTACTGATTTCCTAATGAATGCTTCTGATTTTTGTGTTTATTTGGAATTATTCCAGTTTGTCAATTTGTTTAAGTCTTTGGAATCTGTGTGTTTTATGTTAAGATATATGAGATGAATTCATTTAAGAGATAAACAATCTCTTTATATATAATATTATAAATAGGAGATCATGAAATATGTTAAGAAGGAGAAAGCCCAGCTGGAAGGAAGTGTTGAGTTTCTTTATAAACCTACAAATGTGCATGAATTGGTGGTCTAAGGAGTTCACTGTGATCTTTTTTTTTTTTTTTTTTTTTGCGGTACGTGGGCCTCTCACTGCTGTGGCCTCTCCCGTCGCGGAGCACAGGCTCCAGACACGCAGGCTCAGCGGCCATGGCCCACGGGCCCAGCTGCTCCGCGGCATGTGGGATCTTCCCGGACCGGGGCACGAACCCGTGTCCCCTGCGTCGGCAGGCGGACTCTCAACCACTGCGCCACCAGGGAAGCCCTCACTGTGATCTTAATAGCAGAGTATTTTACAATGCTCTTTTCTTATGTTGGCATCATTCAGGTATCAGGTATATATCTATATCAATCTATCTATCTCCCCAAATACTTAAGGTTACAAAATTAAACTCAGATACGTAAGCAAGTTTAGAAAAAAATATAATTAGATATTTGAGCTTTTTAGATACAGTTTCAAAAAAGGAGCATTTGTAATTTCCAGAATTTGGCAACCAGTTGCTTGCCAAATGGTTCAAACCGTTGAACCATTTAAAGTCTGCATTTTTGTAAGGTAGAAAAATCGTTGAATAAAAGGAATTTCACATGGCTCAACCTAAAATATGTAGAACCCTACATAGTGTTTGTAAAGATAGAAATCTTTGTTTCAATTTTGTATTCTAATTTGGGGGCAGATGTTGTAAACAACTAACTTTAATACAAGGTACAAGCCAAAATGTAGCTTCAAGTTCCATTGCTGTATTCAGAAGGAAGTATGAACCCTGATAGATCTGGGAATGCTTTTATTGGAGGTGGCATTCAAACTGATCCTTGAGACCAGTGTAATTTCATAGATGGAGAATAACTGTGCTTACTGAATGCAGATTAAGCCATTCTTTTATTTCCAGTGAGACATCTTGGCCAAAATATAGCTTTTGTAATATCAACATTTACCACTAAATCTTTGACTGAATGAGAATATTGCTAGTTTGCTTTTTCTGACTTTCTCAGCTACACATCTTATGACTTTGTATTTCTCTGTGCCTTAGCTTTTTCCATGTAAAGTGAGGATTATAATGTGATATTGCCATCACAGGCTTCAATCTTTCAACTAGATCTCCAGTTGATTTCTTTCTGCTGGGGTGTCTTGGGACTACAATGACATATGCTAATGCATGATTCATATATAATACTATAGAAGCTTAATTTTACACACATATTATTCAAGGAATAATATGTAACAATAAATTCATAATATAAGGACAAAATAAAGTATCATGCAAAATTAAAGATAATTTCTCACTAGTTTAAATATCGCATAGTAGCAATTTTTGGTAGTCAGGAAGACCCAGGCATATACAGAGAGAGACAGATGGGAGCTTTAGTGGCAGCAAGGTGACAGATGTGCGTGTTCATTCCCAGCTACCTAGTCAAAAAGAGGACCAGACCAGCACTGCATTCTGCAATCACAGCTTCTTAGTCTGATGGCTGTCTAGCTCTCTAACTGCCGTGATACTTGTTTTTTATATCAATTAGACTTCTGAGGTCTTGATCTATTCTTATTCTTCCAGTTTATAACCCTCCTTGTCAGTTTCTTCATAGCTGTATGTCCTGGTGGGACACTTCATTGTCTCACCAACACCATCAATCTTCATGTCTTTTCATGGCAGGAGATTACAAAACCCTGACCATGAATCAGTCTACTCATGTGCTTTCTTTGCTCATGTAACCAGATTTCAGAGCCCTGCAGGAGACAGATATATTTACAATTTTAGTCAAGGCTGAGCCTTCAATGCTTCTCAGAAGTTTAAAAATATATTTCTACAGAAATGTGAAGGGTCATAAATGAGGCAAGAGAGTTATAAAATAAGGCATATACTGGGAGCAAATTAACAACTGACTGTCAAGGGCTTGATTTTCATCAGCTCCAGGTCAGTACGTAGGTCAGGGCTGATGTCACATTAGCCAGGTTCAGAAGAGTCCAACACGAAAAACAGAACATGCAGATTTATTAGTTTATGAGAAAAATAAACCAAACTAACTCATTTCTTTTTTCTAGCTCATTGTCTTCCAGTAGGCTACTGTACCTGCAAAGCCAAATGATCATCTGAGGGTGATTTGGTGAAAGTTAGATGAGAGTAAGAATTAATTAATGGTTTATATGTTAAATGGCCCAGGTTATGAAAAGTCATGCATCAGTCTTCTAAGTTTAGATAGATATGATAATGAAAATAAAAATATCAAATATGGGCCAGCATGCTCTCCCCTCTGGATGGATCTTGGAAGGGTACAGCCAACCTTCAAACTCTCACCCTTTCTTTTTAATAATCTTTTATTTATAAACCCTTTTAATTTCTATGCAGACATTCCTACTGTTTACTGTATAATGTAGAAACATGAAATTAACATATTTTTATTAGTTAATTTATATTTTTTGCATTGCTTAGGAAATAGTAATCCTATTTCCACATATTTTGTTAACTGGTGTGTTATTTTAGTGATTATTTTATAGTAACTTTATAGAGATTGTAAGTGGCTCCCTATTCATCAACTCTCCTTTATTTTTAATGTATTAATGAGCAACAGAGGATAACATATTTTTGAACACTTGGGGAATTTCTAATTTTCTCACTCAGATATTAAGCACCACTCTTTTTTTGTCTCTATTTGGCTTTTTTAAAAAGTGTATAAGAATACTTATCATGAGATTTAGCCTCTTAACAGATTTTCAAGTGCACAACACAGTGTTAATATAGGTACACCATTGTACAGCAGACCTCTAGAATTTATTCATCTTGTATAACTGAAACTTTATACCTGTTGAATAGCAGTTCCTCATCCCTCCTCCCCGTCAGGCCCTGGCAACCACCATTCTACTCTCTGTTTCTGTGAGTTTGACTATTTTAGATTTCCTCATATAAGTGGAATCATGCAGTATTTGTCCTTCTGTGACTGGCTTATTTCACTTAGCATAATGTCCTCCAACTTCATTCATATTGGTGCATATGGCAAAATTGCCTTCGTTTTTAAGGCTGAATACTATTCCATTTTGTGTATATACAACATTTTCTTTATCCATTTGTTAGTTTGCAGCCTCCTCAGGAGCTGCACAGGTGTAATCTGAAACTGGCCCCTGTACGTGGAGGGCAAGGAGAGATGGAAGACAGAGGCAGACCACTCCAGGTTGGGAGGTAGGCAGGTTTAAGAAGCGAAGGAACTTATACACGTGGCTTGTCTTGGGCGGCTGCCAAGATGAGTAGATCTCCGGGCTCCCCCCCCCCCCCCCCCAATTTAAAAAGTTTATAGAGAGGACTTCACTGGATAAAGTCACGTATACAGTCCAGATAGACTCGGCACCATATTACTATTTCAAGGCTGTGTCCTTGGGCAGCTTCTAGAGCAGGAAAGGCAAGTGATGCACACATTCTAAGGGCTAGGTAGGGGGTAAGGGACGTCTGATTGCCTAGGTCCAGCTCACGGGTCAACTGGTGGTCACTTCCTCACGATGACCTCCTCCAACACCATTCATCCAGCAATGAATATTTAGATTGCTTCTGTATCTTAACTGTTGTGAATAATGCTGCAATTAACATGAGAGTGCAGATATCTCTTTGAGATTCTGATTTCAATTTTTTGGATAAATACCCAGAAGTGTGATTATTGGATCATATTTTCTATTTTTAAACTTTTGAGGAGCCACCACACTGTCTTCCTTAGTGGCTGCATCATTTTACATTGTCACCAATAGTGTACAAGTGTTTCAGTTTTTCCACATCCTCACCAACACTTAATGTCTTTAATGTTTTTGATTATAGCTATTCTGACAGGTGTGAAATGATGTCTCATTGTGGTTTGGATTTGCATTTTCCTGATGGTTAGTGATGTTGAGCATCTTTCCATATAGCTGTTGGCCATTTGTATATCTTCTTTGGAGAAATGTCTATTGAAGTCTTTAGCTCATTTTTCAGTCAAGTTATTTGTTTTTGTTACTATTGAGTTGAAGGAGTTCTTAAATATTTTGGATATTAACCCCTTATCAGATAAACAGTTTGCAAATATTTTCTTCCATTCCATAGGTTGCCTTTTCACTCTGTTGATTGCTTCTTTTGCTGTGCAGAAGCTTTCATGTTCCCTTTGACTATTTTTTGCAAAATTTAAGTGGACTCAATTAGATAACACCTATAGTCTTGTTCTTTCTATTTCCCAGAAAAAAAGTTTGTCTTTTATGTTTACTGAAATTTATCCAACATGATTTAATGATTAATTTGTTTTTTCTAATTGAGATAAAATTTATACAACTTAATTTCATTACTTGCCATTTTAGAATGTACAATTTAGTGGTTTTTAGTATATTCACAATGTTGTGAAACTATCATCACTATCTAATTCCAGAACATGTCTTTCAACCCCAAAAGAAATCTTGTACTTGTTAGCAGTCAATCCTAATTGCCTCTTCCCCACAACCTGTGGCAAAAATTTTTTTTTTAATTTATTTTGTCACTGAGTTTGTAGGCAGTTTGTTACATAGCATTATTGCAGCAAAAGCTGACTTAGCCACAGGCCTATACTTCCAGTTATATAGTGGACATATATTTTGTTTAAATCTACTTATTATTATGGTCTTTTTCCATAAACTGATCCTCCTCTTGTGTTTCTTATCTTGGTTAAGAAATTCTGTATTATCTTTGATTCATTAAAATTCCTTGGTGTGTCATTAAAGACCTTTGCTAATATAACCCCAACTGATTTTTCTATCTTTATATTCCACTGCCTCCTCATACACATGTGCTAAGCTCCTGCCACACATGCTTCTTGCTTTTCTCTCAATGGGCCGTAGTCATTAAAAAAATATATTCATATTAGAAGTTGAAAAACAATTTATCATTTTATATTACAAAATATTTATTATTAATTTTTTCTAGTTGACATTTTCAGTGTTTCTCCAAAGTAGTTTCTCTTTATACACAACTTTGAATTACTGCATAATAACATTTAGAATCTTGAAAAGCCTCTATTTTGATGTTATTGTCAAACAACACAAGATTCTAGCACAAGACAAGGAAATTCATCCCCACCTCAGATCCTTATTTCCCAGGAACCAGCATTGTTTTATTTCCACTTAGCCAAATATATTTTAATTGATTATATTCCTCTTTCCATGGAGATTTTAAATTCATTGGCATTGTCTAGTAACATACTAACACCTTCATTAAATCCTAGAAGTGTGCCAACCATATCCTTGTCACAGATCAACAAAGAGCAAATCCATGATGCTTATCCATAGATCCCAATCGTAGAAGCTACAATTCACTTATTATGGTTTAGGTGGCCATAGAAATCCTAGAAATAGCTTATGACAAATTTTACATACTTTCTGTGCCTTGGTGAAATGTTTCCTTCCTGTACCCCCTGGCATATTTCTACTTATTCTTCAAGATCAGTTCAAATGATAACTTTTCTTTTGATGTCACTTCTATTTTCCTGATAGAATTAGCTGAGCACTCTCCTTGCTTCTCATAACACTATTGTAGTATCTGTCACGATACACAGGTTTGGTTTTTCTTTTCATGCCTTTCTCCCAATAGCCTCTCAGTTACTTAAGGACATGGATTTCAAGTTAATCATTTTGAATCCCTAGTCTCTAGTGTGGTGACTACTGTGACAACGATGCTGAATAAGTACTTGCAGCAGCCATGATACTTTCATCCCCTCTACACACACTCCTTGTCATTTCTGAGCTTTTTTTCCTGCTTCATAAATCTTTTAGAGATTACCCTGGCCCAGAGAGAAAATATTCAATACACAGTTCTACAGTAGCACACTTCACCAATTTCCATATCTGTTGCAGATTCCAACATATGAACTCGCCCTTGAGTCCCGGAAAGGCAGGAGAGGCAGGAATATTGCAAAGGGGCTACAGCAGCGTCCCATACAAGATCTCAACTCCAAATAGAAAAACAATGTCCTGAACACCACAATCTGAAATAAAAGTCAACATATGGGAAATAAAGCCTCCTGATTTTAGTTATAAACTGTATACATCTTTTTTTTTTTTTTTTTTTTTGGGTACACGGGCCTCTCACTGCTGAGGCCTCTCCCGTTGCAGAGCACAGGCTCCGGACGCGCAGGCTCAGCGGCCATGGCTCACGGGCCCAGCAGCTCTGCGGC
>NW_006769399.1:24028-108767 GCF_000442215.2 Lipotes vexillifer
CAGGCTCAGACCATGGCTCACGGGCCTAGCCGCTTCGCGGCATGTGGGATCTTCCCGGACCGGGGCACGAACCCACATCCCCTGCATCAGCAGGCTGACTCTCAACCACTGAGCCACCAGGGAAGCCCAACTGTATACATCTTTGAGACTTCCAGAAAAGCCATCAAGGACGATTAAGGAAGAAGAAAGGAGAAAAAAAAGTTTTTCCAGGAACAATGCTTCACTTTCCCAGCATAAGGAATCATCCCAACAGGGCCATGTCTCCTAAATTTATAACTACACTTCCTCATCTGGATTCACATAAAGTGAAGTTAATATTTGTGGAAAGTGAAAAATATCCAAATGGTATATACCTCAATCCAAAACCACATAACTTTTCACAGGTACAAAAAGAACATCTGATTCTAAATAACTTAAAAGAGATAAGGGGGAAATATATTATTTTTATTCATTTCTTAATTATAACAACTATTACATGAGCAAAAATGGTATATGTGAATATAATGTGTATAAAGTTGCATCTTTATTTCTCATGGAACAATACAACTCAAATTCAGCAATAAATGAATGAGAAAGGAGAGGTAAGACTCTGGTTAACGTTTCTGATGGGGTTTTATCTGCCAGTTGGAATGACCAACTAGGGATGGCTTTTCTAGGGCTCGAGAAGAGTTTGGACTGAGGTGTAATTGGAGAACAGATCTCAGTTTCCAGAAGTTTACAGTCTAGTAGTAATGAAATCAAATCATGGAACAAATGGATGAGTGAATGAAAATTGACAAAGAGGGGATATTGTATTATTTAAATGAGTCTAATGATTAATAATTTAAATAATATATGAGCAGGAATTTCTAATTTAAAATGGTGGTGGTGAATATATATTTAAGGAGATGCAAATGAAGTCAAAAAATAATTCCACTAGTATATAAATATATCCTATACTTAGGTGTATAATTTAACTTATAAATACGATTCTTGTTAGGTAAAGAGTGAAGCAATAGGAATGATAATACCAAAAAAAATTATAGAAAAAGGAAAAAAATTTATTCCATTGGGAAAATATAGGGAAGCAGTTAAAAGCATGGCCTCTGGGATCAGTGTATACCAGTTCTCTTATTTTCTAATAATTTTGTACAAGTTATTAAGCCTCTTTCCTTATTTATACTTTAGGATAACAATAGTATATGTTTTATATGGTTATTGTAAGTAATGAAGGAGACAATTATATACAAATTTTTTACAATAGGGTTTGGAATATTGAGATATTCAATAAAAGTGAACTCTTGGGAAGTATTCGGATAAAAGTTGGGAAATTCAAGATGCCTTGATCCATAACTTTCTCTACTTGTCCAGGGCATCTAAACATTTTTATATGTAGTAAATGAAATATGTTACCATTTGGAGATGAGGGGAGGTCAATTAAATATCAAATGCTATTGGTTTATTTAAATATTTCACTAGTTAAAGTTAGAATTACATGACTTGGGTAAGTAAAAGTTCAAGGAATGGGGGACTTTGGAAAAATTTTTATTGGAGTATAGTTGATTTACAATGTTGTATTAGTTTCAGGTGTACAACAAAATGAATCAGTTATACGTATACATATATCCACTCTTTTTTAGATTCTTTTCTCATATAGCTCATTAGAGAATATTCAGTAGAGTTCCCTATGCTACATAGTAGGTTCTTATTAGTTGTCTATTTTATATATAGTAGTGTGTATATGTCAATGCCAAGCTAGGACTTTTCAGTTCATATTAGTTCATTTTAACCATGTTAAAAAAAACTTTGTTTTATAGTTTACTAAAAACAGTCAATATTTATTCTATTCCAGCCTCAGCAAATTATTTTAGCTTTGTTCAATATTTTTCCTATTGCCTGAAATAAATTCAGCTCTAGAAATAAAGCATGTAACTCTATTTGCATTTAAGATTACTTTACCAAATTCTGAATAGATTCCTTTAATTTCATCCTGTTTAAAATATCATTTCTGAATTATTCACAGAAGGATAATTGAAGTCCTCACTCCACCATAAATTAATTGGTTATACACTGTCTTGAATCTTAGATTATTCTATCAAATGTTTATAGGCAAGTTTTAAATGCTATAACAAAATCCTCAAAATTGCATTTTACTGGTGAAATATTTAATATTTGGAAAAACCAAATTCCAAATTGAATGTTAGCAATATGAAACAATATTTATTAGTAGTAACACAATCTTCTCTTTACATATCTAGTACCAACATAATTTACCAAATTTTGTGACAACTTAGAAAAGGGACCAAGAGGATTAAAGTTTAAGTCACAACACTTAAGTACAGGTAAGTTATTATAATAAGGTTATGAATATGGCAAAAAAATAAATTTTCTACATTATATCTTGATAGTAATACATAAAAAGGCAAATAATTTAAAAAGTATATTTTTACTTATCACCTTCAATGATACAGTAAATTTTTTAAATGCCCAGTTAATTAATGGCAACAATCCATATGCTTTCTTATCCACAACTTTTAATATATTATTTAAGATTGAGTTTATAACTCAATGTGTTCTGTGTAGAGAACCAATGAGTTAATATATACATTTCAGAAGCAAGTTGCATAGCTTTGAATCTTGGCTTCATTGCCCTAAATTACCTAAACTGTCTATATCTTGGTTTCCTCATCTGTAAATGGGAATGATAATAGTTGAATCTTCATGATAGAATTACTCTGACCATTAAATCTGTTATACATATGTAAAGCACTTAGTTAATGTATGTAAAGCATGTGTTGTCTAACACATGGTAAATATACATACCATTATTATTATTATGGTGCCATTTGTATAGTGTTTATGCAGACTTAATTTGTATAATGCAGCACTTTTTATTTGGATAGGGGTGAATAATACATACTGTGTTTACATATTATAATTGCATATCAATTATAAACAAAACAAGGTGTTAACAGTGGCTGATTTTGGATAGTGGGATAATGGTTGAATTTTGTTTTCTTCTTTTCAAAATGAGTAGCAAATAATTTCATAATTGGAAAATTAAGATAATGTATTTGCAAACAATATATACATTTTGGCATGGATTAAATTTAAAAGGTCTTCTCTAGGTGTGTAATTAAATTGGTACACCTCAAGTTTCCTGATATATGAGTCACTAATGGAGAAAATACCAAGAATATTTTGTAGAACAATAAGACCAAGCCTTTGATGTTAAGAAATGTCTAAGTCAAATATAAGATAGAATACAAAATATGCCATTCCAGTCACAAAGCACTAATGTGAAAAAGTTTTAAAAAGAGGTTTCCAAGGAAATAAACTAAGGTAGGATTTGAATTGAAGCTGAAAGAAGGACAAAATTAATTCCAGCAGAAAGGGTGGAAAGGATAAGCAAATTTTTATTTAGATTCGCATTTATAGAATACCCAGCAATTTACTACTCCTGGGTCCTTATCTCCAAAAATGAGACCATATTCTGAGAGACATCATGAACAAAGACTAATGTAATTGGTAAGTTTCTCATTTGTCTTCCTGTCTCTAGTAAGTGGATGCCCTTTGCTGAAGGAAGGTCAGCAGAACACTACAGAAAGATTTATCACCTACAATCCTCATGAATGCACCTGGGATTCAATGCTAATTTTACCAAAAGCCCTGTGGCCTATTAAATCTGTGTCACACACGGTGAGTTTGCCTCTTTCTCTATGGCTGTTGTGGTTTGTCTCCTGCACTGTCGTTAATGATTGCTTTAATGAAGGAGTTTTTCATTTATTGGAGTGAAAGATACTTCTATCTTTAAAAGTAAAGCATGCAGATTTCTGATTTTTCTTAAAATGCAAATAGTGGATTATCTAGAATCTTGGATTTTTTTTTTATTATTACAAAGATAGTTGGCATGGTGGATTGAGGTCTGAAGATTGTGAGGAATCTTACCCAGGTTTACTCCCACTTTATTTGGAGCAGCCCATTTTGAATGAATTGCACTCAAGTAAGAAGGACTGACAAGAAGACTCTGTCATACACTCAGAAAAAGATGCTGAAACACATACGTCATGGCTCAAATTCTCCCCTGGACAAATAAGGCTGCTTTGAACAGCCCTGTATGTCCAAGCAGAACAAGATGTGCATTTGGCATGCAAAGCAAGCTTTTAAAGCAAAGATTATTAAATGGCAATTTTTAAAAGATAAACGAAAATTAAAGTGGATACACGTTTGCTTTTGCTAACTTCCTTTGTACCATCTTCCTTAAGAGGCACAGAAGGTGGCCAGATGCATACAGTGCATTTATGGATTGTTGTGGAAGAAAAGTTTACTAAGACATGCAAGAACAGTGAGCAAAAATTTTAAGATTTGTTGTTGAATACTTAGATTAACTCTTGAGAATTACTACTCAAATGACTATTTTTACTACTGTGTACTTTATCCTATGGGAGCTCTACTATCCTAGGAATTATAAATGAAGTATTTGCGTGGTGCTTAAACCATGTTAAGTGGAGTCTGAAAGAATCCAGTCCCTTGATCAGATAATTATTATTTTTCTTAGATTTCAGCTGAATTCTGGACAACTACCAGTGACCATGTCACCATTCCACATTCTTTTGCCTCCTTTCAAGACAACAGGAAACATTCTATTTCCACACACAAGTGTTAACAACACTTGTATTCCTTGCCTCAGTAACGCTATGTCCTGTCATCTGAGAAGCCTGGGCATACCAACTCACTAACCCCTCACGTGCCTTTGGCCATTTCCTGGGAGTCATCCTCCCAACAGCCTTCTTCTGGCCTTCCCTACTCACCCATCTTGTTTGAATACCCTTGTCCATCCAGGCACGAACACCACCCAGAGCATACCTATAGCATAGGTTTTTTTTTTCTTTTTTCTAAATTAAGTTATAGTTGATGTACACCATTGTATGTTTCAGGTGTACAACATAGTGACACAATTTTTAAAGGTTATAGTTCATTTATAGTTATTATAAAATAGTGGCTGTATTCCCTGTGTTGTACAATATAACCTTGTACAATAGCTTATTTATTTTGTACATAGTAGTTTGTACCTCTTAATCCCCTACCCCTATGATGTCCCTCCCCCATCCCTCACCCACTGGTAACCACTAGTTGGTTCTCTTTATCTGTGAGTCTGTTTCTTTTTTGTTATATTCACTAGTTTGTTTTATTTTTTAGATTCCACATGTAAGTCATATCATACAGTAATTGTCTTCCTCTGACATATTTCTTGTTTTTTTAAAATTTATTTACTTTTGGCTGCATTGGGTCTTCACTGCTGCGCGCAGGCTTTCTCTAGTCGTGGTAAGTGCAGGCTACTCTTCGTTGTGGTGCGTGGGCTTCTCATTGTGGTGGCTTCTATGTTGCGGAGCAGGGGCTCTAGGTGCGCAGGCTTCAGTAGTTGTCCGTCGTGGGCTCTAGAGTGCAGGCTCAGTAGTTGTGGCGCAAAGGCTTAGTTGCCCTGCAGGATGTGGGATCTTTGTTTCCTGACCAGGGATGGAACCCATGTCCCCTGCACTGGCAGGCGATTCTTAACCACTGTGCCACCAAGGAAGCCCCTATCTGACATATTTTAATTAGCATAATATCCACCAAGGCCATCCATGTTGTAAATGGGAAAATTTTCTTCTTTTTTATAGCTGAGTAGTATTTCATTACATTCACCATTCAGTATGTTCGTATTTACCATTGCACTGGGGCCTACGGGAAATACTGCAGGCATTTGGTTTATTTTTAAATTAGTGTTCATTTCATGTTGGAGCATAGTTGACTTACAATGGTGTGTTGGTTTTAGGTGTGCAGCAACTTGATTCTGGTATACATAGATGTATGTCTACTCTTTTTCACATTCCTTGCCCCTATAGGTTATTACAGGCTGTTGAGTAGACTTCTCTGTGCTATACAGTACGTCCTTTTGGATGGTGTGTGTTATATATATTAGTGTGTATATGTGAATCCGGAACTGCTGATTAACCCTGCTCCCTGATGTTTCCCCTTTGGCAGCCCTAAATTGGTTTTCTAATTCTGTGAGTCTGTTTCTGGTTGGTAAATGAGTTCATTTGTGTCAGTTTTAAGATTCCACCTATAAGTAATACCCTATGATATTTGTCTTTCTCTCTCTGACTTACTTCTCTTAGTATGGTCATCCGTAGGTCCATCTATGTTGCTGCACATGGTATTATTTCCTTCTTTTTTGATGGCTAATATGCCCTTGTGTATAGGTACCACAGCGTCTTTATCCATTTTTCTTTTGATGGGCTTTTGTTTGAATCCCATTCTTGGCTATTGTCAGTAGTGCTGCAATGAACATTGGGGTGCATGTGAGTTTTCCAAGTATGGTTTTCTCCGGATATACTCCCAACAGTGGCATTGCATTACATAACAATGTTGTGTTAGTTTCAGGTGTACAACAAAGTGAATCAGTTATACATATATCCACTCTTTTTTAGATTCGTTTCCCATATAGGTCATTACAGAGTATTGAGTAGAGTTCCTTGTGCTATACAGTAGGTCCTTATTAGTTATCTATTTTATATATAGTAGTGTGTATATCTCAATCCTAATCTCCCAATCTATTCCTCTCTGCCCCCCCCCAAAACCTCTTTTCTTAATGATTTTTTAAAAATGTCTTCTTGAGAAAATGTGGCCAAGGAAAATTAATGTGGACTCATAACAATAGCTTGGCGTTTTTCCCCTTTTCCTATTTTTTGGTTCAATTTGTAGAAACTAGGGATTAGCACTGTTCCCCGAATATGTGGTAGGAATTACCTATAAACTTTTCCTTGTCTAGGGCTTTCTAAGAGAAAACTTACCATTAGTAATACAATATATTTAGTGGCTATTAGCCTATTTAAGTTGCTTTTTCATCTTTTACTAATTTTGTCACTACGTTTTTACATTGTCCATTTAATGTGGTTTTCTGATGTACTGTTAAAATATTATTCACAACATAATTTGACATGTTTCAATATGTCTTTTATATCTTTAGTTATTTCCCTTCATTCTGTATGTTGTTTGCATTCACAGTCGTTTACTGATGATCAGTTTTTTCAAATGTATGTCTGACTTACTGATCTTTAAAAAAACAGCTTTCAGTTTTGTAAACCATATTTCTGTCTTCCATTTCATTTAATGACATTATCTTTATTATTCCCTTGTTTAATTTTTTGCTGTTGTCTGTTTATTCTGTTAATCCTTTTCTGTCTTCTTTATTTGAAGGCTTAGATACTTAATATTCTTTTTTCCTCTCTAAATAATGTTTTCAAAACTGTACGTTTACCTCTATTCACTGCTGTATTACCTTTGAATTGTCTCCTGGAATGAGAAGTACACATTCTATAACAGTTCATTATGTTTTCTTAGCTCCACTTGCTGCATTGGTCTGGTATCCTTTATTTTTTTCAAATACTTGTCCCCTCACAGGGAAAATTTGCTCAGTAACCTTAATTTGATACAGAGCTTATTCATTTCATCCCAGATTCCTGTTGAAGCAAAATACTATGGTCCCTTTTTAAAATATTTATTTATTTGGCTGCATCGGGTCTTGGTTGTGGCAGGTAGGATCTTCATTGCGGCGCGTGGGCTTCTCTACTTGCCGTGCTCGGGCTTCTCTCTAGTTGTGGTGCGCAGGCTCCAGAGTGCCTGGGCTCAGTATTTGCGACCTTCTTAGACAGTTTGGCTATTATATTTACTTAGTTTTCTCAAAGAGTGAGGAACAAAATATTAAGGTTAAGAATTGAGAAAAGCTTTAAAAATTGACATCATGTAAAAGGGATACCTTCTCCCCAAGGACAACAGCAGATTATAAATTGAGCTGCCACAAATCTTCCCAGATTTTAATGTTAAATCTCATAATTTTCAACTGCTATTTTAAACAATGAATGTAAATTTCAAAAAGAAACATCATGTTCAATATGATATTAATTTTGCTCAAAATATGACATTTATATACATAAAAGATTAGAAAGTATATATGAAAATATTTAAAGTGATTATGCAGAGTACAATTTTTTAATATTTTATACATTTTCTAAATTTTCTTCAGTGTATGCATTACTTTAGCAAGTAGAAAAGAAACAATAAAAGCTAATAAGTAATGCTAATAAAAATTAAAACCAAGCTAAAATCATCCCTCTCAAAAACAAGCAAATTTGTACCACAAGTTGTCCCTTTAAAATTTTTGTCCCTTTAAAATTTTGTTTCCATAGTTTAAGAATCAAGTTATATGTTTCCTACCTGGGTCTGGCCTAAAACAGTGAATATTTTCATGTCTGGTAGATATTTATAGGTGGAATATTAAACTTTATTATTTTCAGAAGGGTTGAGCCAAATCAAAAGTTGGCTCTCTCAGTAAGACCTTTGAAAAAAAAAATTATGTTGAAAGAAAAGGGGTTCAAAAATGATTTCTACCTACCTGAAATAATGCTATAAAGGACTATGATTTCAGAGAAGGGGAAGCTAAACCTGAGAATACTACCAGCTAAATTGCTTAATACAGACCCGTGTGGCAGGAAATGTCATGGGAAGAGATGCTCTGGTCATATGAAGCAATTTCAGATCAAGCCTTCAAATCACATTACCCTTAGTGCTGCAGTAAATGACTTCTTTTTCTCATAATGGGCTTTAATCATCTGACTAGCAAGATGGGACTATGGGCTGAATAATCTTTAAAGTCCCATCCATCTCTCAGTTTCTATCTCTGATTTCACATTTATTTAATTATGAGGAAATTCGCTACCAACATATTTAAGCTATTTGTTTACCACCAAAATAATGCAAAACTATTTTATATGCAGATAAAATATCTAAAGAGCAAAAACAAAGCTATGAGATTATTAGAAGACAGTAGGAGTGAATATTTTAAGGTCAGTGTGGAAAGGCCCACTTAAAAAGGAGAAATGTCTAGATACAACCACCAACAGGCTTGGAGAAAATATTTGTAACACATATATGAGACAAGGAGTTAATATTCCTGATATACACAATGATGAAAGAAATAGAAGAAAAGAAACCATACATATAAAAATATATAAATAATACAAACCTAAAAGTCATAGGGTACCTATAGACAGCCAATAAATATAAGGAAATATGCTATCTTCGCTATTAGCAGGGAAATGCAAATGAAAACCAAATGCAATACAATATCATATGCATTGGATTTGCAATAATTAAATTAATAGCATTAAATGCTGGTTAGAATCTGTGGAAATGGATAGTATTCTACAGTTTTTGGAAGTATAAAATAGGCATAATATACTTGGAGGATACTTTAGAGTATCAATCAATTTTTTAAAAATAGATATATAATTTGATCCATCACTTTTACTTCTTGGAATCTATTCTTCAGAAAGAGTGCTATTTATATGCAAAATTATGTATAGAACACTGCAGTTTTAAGTATTATTTGTAAAGCAAAAAGCCTGGAAGGAAAAACTAAAGGTACACCAATGTAAAAATAGTACATCAGTATAATGTGCTACAACACAGCAATTTTTTTTTTTTTAATGCTTGGCTTTTTTTGTTTGTTTGTTTGTTTATTTATTTTTGGCTGTGTTGGGTCTCGTTTCTGTGCGAGGGCTTTCTCTAGTCGTGGCAAGCGGGGGCCACTCTTCATCGCGGTGCGCGAGCCTCTCACTATCGCGGCCTCTCTTGTTGGGGAGCACAGGCTCCAGACGCGCAGGCTCAGTAGTTGTGGCTCACGGGCCCAGCCGCTCCGTGGCATGTGGGATCTTCCCAGACCAGGGCTCGAACCTGTGTCCCCTGCATTAGCAGGCAGATTCTCAACCACTGCGCCGCCAGGGAAGCCCAACACAGCAATTTTTTAATGAAATAAATCTACATGTACTCACCTGAGAAAGTAGTCCATGGTAAGTGAATATTGTAAGACAAAACCAAAAGACATACTATTTGGGCTCATACTGTATATTTATATGTATGTATGTGCATGTGTGCATATATGTAGTTATGTATTTCTGTCTATATGGGCTTTAGTCTGGGTATTTATAATGATGGTGATGATGATGACAGCTAATATTTACTAGGCCCTTACCTTGTGCTAGGCACTATCCTAAGCACTTTACATGGATTGATTTAACTAATCCTCAGAACTACCATATGAACTAGAGATTAGTATTCTCCTTTTTTAAAGAGACCACAAACAGTTAGCCCAAATCACACAATAAGTGACAGAGCTAGAATTGATTTCAACAGTTGTTCTCCAGAACCTGCATCTCTTAAACCTTTAATTAAAATTCTCTGAACAGGTCTGGCCTGAAACAGGACAGTAGACCAAACGGCCTGGCCTGGATAATGTCATCAAGCTCCTAGGATCCCAAGGGTCCTAGCCTTTCTTCTCTGAGTCATCCATGAGCAGTTTGAGAGCTCTTGTGCATTTTTTTTTTTTTTTTTTTTTTCTTGCGTTATGCGGGCCTCTCACTGTTGTGGCCTCTCCCATTTGCGGAGCACAGGCTCCGGACGCGCAGGCTCAGCGGCCATGGCTCACGGGCCCAGCCGCTCCGCGGCATGTGGGATCTTCCCGAAACGGGGCACGAACCCGCGTCTCCTGCATCGGCAGGCGGACTCTCAAGCACTGTGCCACCAGGGAAGCCCTCTTGTGCATTTTTTAAAGGCTTGGGCACCTTTTCTTCAACAATAGGTAGCTGAATTCTGTCTGATCTCTCAATTAATATCTCTATGGAATAGAATGGAGGATTAGTGAATTTAAAATATTAAGGTCCTATTAGGTAAGAAATAGATTTGGGGGAAAATACTGTCACTTGTATGATGAGAAGCTTTTTATTGGTGCCACAGTAATATTGATTTAATTCTGAGGTTGGTGAGAATATTGATAATTAAGAGTTGAAGCCATGAGAAGAAATGTTCAATATTTGCATACAGTTGTACAACAATGGTGAGCTAGCGATGGACCTAGTCACATGCTTACTGTCAATGGTCAAACAATTGCATTAACAATCGGTAAAGACCCAGGTATAAACTGCTGCTTATATTTCTCTTTGTGAAAGTTTTGAAAAATGAAGTGACTATCAAAAAAAACCACAAAAAACAACTAACGCCATCATCAGGATTACGTGGAGATTATCCAGCATTTACTTTAGAAAAACAGAACAGTGATTTCCAAATCTAATTCAAACCAGATGCAGTTTAAAAC
Source organism: Lipotes vexillifer (assembly GCF_000442215.2). NCBI lineage: Eukaryota > Metazoa > Chordata > Mammalia > Artiodactyla > Lipotidae > Lipotes > Lipotes vexillifer. The sequence continues at coordinate 35,199 of NW_006769399.1, forward strand.
AAATAAAGTAGTTTTCCAGTGAGAAAAAATTTGTCTCTTTCAGGGAATTTTAGGACAACTTTTAAGAGTCATTCAACCGTGCTGCATTTTTATCTCATTCTGTACAACAAATATGTTTCTAAAACATCTTTTCAAAACAATTATTTTGCCAGTTATACATATTCATTGCTATATATAGTTTATTTATTTATTTTTATTTTTTTCTTCCAGTTTTATTGAGATATAATTGACATACAGCACTATATAAGTTTAAGGTGTACAGCATAATGATTTGACTTACATATGTCATGAAATGATTACACAATAAGTTCAGTGAACATCTATCATCTCATATAGATACAAAATAAATAAACAAAAAAATGTTTTCCTTGTGGTGAGAACTCTTAGGATTTACTCTCTTAACTTTCATATGTAACATACAGCAGGGTTAATTATATTTATCATGCTGTATATTACATCCCGAGTACTTATTTATCTTATAACTGGAAGTTTGTACATTTTGACTACCTGCATCCAGTTCCCCCTTCTCCCACCCCCGCTGGCAACCACCTGTTTATTCTCTGTGTCTATGAGTCTGTTTCTGTTTGTTCATTTGTTTTGTCTTTTAGGTTCCATGTATAAGTGAAATCATATAGTATTTGTCTTTTTCTGTCTGACTTATTTCACTTAGTTAGCATAATACCCTCTACATTGCTATATATTTTCAATTAAAGGTAAATGCTATCCTAGTGCAAATAATAACTGAATGTTTATTGAGCATATGCTATAAATGTTCTAGTTACTTGTTATGTATATTTTATGCACAATCTAATTTAACCTTTACAACAATGTGCCTGTTTTCATATATCTGTGGGGTGTGTGTGTGTGTGTGTGTGTGTGTGTATGTTCAGTATATATTCATTACCACCACTTTATAGTTGGGGAGGTTGATGAGGTTACTAATTTGCCAAAGCCCGTATGGCTTATAAATGGAGCATCTGGAAATCAAACCCAGGTAGTTGGGTTTTTTTTAATGCAAAGTACAGATTCCTAACTACTATACTCAGTGCCCATAAGAGCTACAGGCATGAAAAGGGCCGGAAACAGGTTTCAAGCATTTTTTCCTCTCTAATTTTATCACTGGAAAACCAACTCTAAAAACCACACTAAACTGTATCTCCTAAACTACCAAGTATTTGATATATTCATTTGTCTACAAAATTTGATGCACAAACCGGTGTTTCATTCTTCTCTTTAACTTGAAGAAAGCCTTTTCTATGTTTTCTAGGACAGAAGAAAAAACAAATATAACTGCCGTATTTTTTAATGACTGCAGGAGAACATTCAATTATTTCAGTGGTTGAAACAGTTAAAATATTCAGATTTGAAACTATTTTTCTTTTTTTGAGGTAGAACTTTAAACTTTTTTTTTCTATTTCTATTTCATCATGAAACTTTAAAACTTTCTTAGCAAATGGGCAGAGCACTTTCTGCAGAAATGATTCACTTTTAGTCTCATAATCCCACGTGGGAAAGCTGAAGGAAAGTTGAAGGCTATGTAAATTGAAAATCTGTCCTGGTCATCCAAATGACAAAAGAAAGTTAACCTCCTGGTGACCTTTTGAAAGATGTCACCCTTCTCTAAAAAATTAGCTTAATTTACTTGATATGACAAGGGAAAGAAGTAAACTAGAAAGACTGCTTGGCAGAAACCTCCAGAGTCCTCATCAGCCTCTCAACATTCTCCTTCAGATTTTAGTACTCATAATTTAAAATGTTTAAAGTATGAACTTTAAGATAAATGTCACTAATTTTCAACAGGTATTTTAATGTCGAAAATTCTCCCTGAAACAAAATACTCATCAGTCTAAACCGTGTCAATAACATTAACCAATTTCACTCACCAATCTTTTTGGGCAACTGTTCTCTGTACTGTCTTATAGAAATTGCAAACAAACAAAAAATGAAACTTCCTTTGCAGAGTTATTTGATTATAATAAATACTCATTACTTGACAGTTTAATTTTGAAATTGCTCAATGAAAGGGAAAGCAACGTTTGTAGACAGGAGCTGCCCCACATAAACTCGGAGAAGCAGAAATCTTGCTAATGCTTACTGCACATGTGGAAAAGCAGCCCACACCTGCCAGTTGTTTTGGAAATGGGAGACCTGTGTCAGGCCGTGCTTCATCCTGAATGTGGCTGGCCTTTTGGACTGGCATCATAAGCTTTCCCAAATGTGTCCAGCCATGCAGCTCTAGGAGCTTTATTCACTTCGTAAATATTTCAGAATGCAATTATAGCAAAATGATTTTTAAAATCACACAGAGCCAGAACTTATAATTTTTTAAGGAAAATTTTTTATGATGAATAATTTAAATCTTATACAAAAGTTGACTTAAGAGAGTAGTGGACCCCTAAACTCCCATCACTCAACAACAATTGTTACCACTTTGCCAATTTCATTTCATCTATCCCTCCCCAACTTTCTTCCTGGTGTACTTAAAGGTAAATCCCAGACTGTGTTGTTTTACTCATAAGTATTTTACTATATCTCTAAGTGAGAATGAGGTGCTTTTATCTTTTAACCTCTTATTGTTAAGGAATATATACATTGCATTTTTGCCATTATTTAAATAATTAGATACTGCAATACTTAATAAAGGCCATAATGCAAGAGGATAGTAATTAAGACCATTGGAAAGAATGTAGTTGAAAGGGAGGGAATTTTTTCCCCATTTTTCTGCCTTCTCTTTAAGTACTCACCATGTTGTTTCCTTCTTGCAGTTTCCTTGATCATTAAGTAAATATATTTTCTGGGTCATTATAAGCTTTGAAACTAGAAAAAAAGAAAGGCCAACATAAATACAATATAAAGCATTATTATCCTTAAATATTTGAACATTTTCGTAATGATAGGTTATTATAAGGGTGCAGGATTTCATGTCATAGAAACCAGTATTTTTCTACACATTCTTAAATCAGACAGTCATAAAATAGTAAATTAGTAACCCAGCTTTTAAAATTCATGTGAAACACTTCCTGGGTTAAAGATGTTTCTGTCACACAAACTAAAAGAACATACAGGAAAAAATGGAATTAGAATCACTACATTCAACTTCGATAATCCTCTCTGTGCTATTATGTAGGCCTCATAAATTCTTTTAATCCCTACATAATTTTTATTATAATAGGTCTAAATTTTATATATTGATATATATATATATATGCCGACGTTTTAAAAAACTCTGTCACATAGATGGATGAATGGAGGGATGGGTGGATGGATAGATAGACAGGTAGATTTTTAAAATTTTGTTGCTCTTTTTAATTTTGTTTGCTTTGGGATTTTGGATCTCAGGTGCACAGAATTGAATTGATTATACTCCTTGGTTCCTGGCAAGTTTTTATTGTCAACCAGTGCACCATCTCTCTTTTATGTTTTATTTCATGATTTTTCTCATTCTTTCCTGCATCATCAGTCCCCTTCCTACCCCCACCAGGCTCCCACTCACATGCAGTTAATGTATGCTTTTCCAGTCCACATTCCACTGGGTTCATGGTCATTTGCAATGTGTGTATTCATGAAATTCATTTTTATTAATGTAGATATGCTTTTAATGGCACAAATGGCGTCACATTCTGTTTCTTACTATTCTATTCAACTTTATAGTTTTGAAATCTGCTTACACTGCTATCTTTTCCATGCTGATCATTGCCTCTGGCACTAGTATTCCTGTCTTGCATATTCATATACCACACGTTACTTAGGCCTAAAAAATATTTGCCTGTTTTTGAACTTCTAGGTTGCCTTCAACTTCTTTCTAGCACAATATGCTTTGGTGGGCATCACTGTACATGCCTCTTTGTGCATCTGTGAACAATATCACTGGAGTACACATCCAAGAGTGGAATTTGGGGGCACAAAGGATATGCCTACAGTTTTCACTAAATACTGCCAGATTGCTATCGAGATGGCTACATCATGTTAGAGCTGCCCCTCTAAATATTATATGAGATTTCTTATTTCCCCACATCCTTGCCAGCCTTTCATGTTATCTTTCTAATTTTTAACTACCTGCTGGCTATGAAATGGTGTAACAGAGCAGTAAAGTTGTAGTGGTTGTAGAGGTGAGGAGTGTCACCTCAAATGCTAGCTCTGCCACTTAATACCTGTGGGACTTTCTGTTCCTGGTTTCCTAATTTGTAAAATGAGATAATAATGATGCCTAGTTCATAGAGTTGCTGTAAGGATCAAAACAGAACCGTTATACTTTAAAAGCACATAGAATAATGGCTGACCTTTGTAAGCACTCAAATATTGGCTGTTTATGTAGTTCCTTCAATTAATAGCGAGGCCCAAATCAATGAACACTCTTTGTATATCTAGTGGCCACATGACTCCATATCTTTATGGTACTTTTTCATAAAGTTCCTTGACTTTATTCTTTCTGCATTCTTTTTTTTGTATATATTCTTGATATCCTTACTTATAGAAATTGAAAAGATTTTTCACTCAGTCTACCCCCATCATTTAATTTTGTCTTTGTTGTCCAATTTTAAAGCCATATCTTTAGTTCCATGTAGCTATCAGTTTTTCCCTTTATATTTCATGCTATTTTTGGTATTGTTTAAGAAATCTTTTTCTACTCTGAAATCATAGACACATCCAATTTTATATATTTTAAATTTTTTGAATTTGTATCTTATTTTATATCACATTATTCTAATCATTTGATAATCTTGTTGAACTTTCTTGTTCTATCAGATTGTCAGTAGGATTCTTAGACTTTTAATTTCCAGATTATCATCTGCAGATAATGAGTTTTGTTTCTTTCTAGCAATTCCTAATATCTTCTATTTCTTTTTCTGGTCTTTCATTGTCCACACCTTCCTGTACCCTCTTGAAAATTACTGACATACTGGGGTTCCTGTTGTCTTTTCTTATTAGTTTTTTCCAATCTTAAATGAAATCATTCTAAAATGTTCCCATTTGATATGTTATTGCTGTAATTTATTATTATGTCATTAGGTTAAGAAAGTTCCCTTCTTCCTAGCTATCTAGTTTTCTAAAAATGTTGACATAAAGGGATTTTATTTATTTTTAATATATTGAGATTATCTTATTTTTTCCTTTAAACAAAACTCACTTTTTACTTGGTTGGATAAAATTTTAGATATGATATTGGTGTTAATGTTCATAAGTGAAACTAAACTGTAATTTTATTTTCTTGAACTGCCCTCATTTGGGTTTATGTGCTGTAATTGTTTCATGAAAATAATTTTAGCAGCTTTTCTTTTTTCCTGTTTTCCAGATATATTAGTATACAATAGAGGATATACATGGTAAAACTCACATATAAAACTTCTTGGACCTGGTACTTTACAGAAGAAAAGTTTTTGCTTTTTAAGTGGCATTGTTTATTTAGCATATATTGGTCAATTAAGATTTTCTATTTCTTCTTTTGTTAATTTTGGCATTTTACATTTTCTAGAAATATACCCATTTTGCTTTGAATTCCAAATTTCTTGACATTAGTTTAGAATATTTTTTGATTTTTAAAATATTCATGTTATTCTGTAGTTAGATTACTTTTACAAATTATGTCATTTCCTGGAACCAAGAACTATATATTCCCCAAGGTCCTATCAACTCTCAATCTCTACCTCTGGTTCTAAGATTAAAAAAAACACAGTCTTACTGAGGTAAATCTAAATATATGTCACTTCAATTTACTATTCTTCATGAATTAGGCTATCTCACCTGGTTAGGACCTAGATATGTTAGTATTGACACTTGTAGATGTTGAGATGATCCCTGTGGTTTAAATGGTGAGTTCAACACTCTGATTGCCTGGGTACAGGTGCCAACTCAGTACTGAGTACAAATATGACTTTGAACAAATTTCTTATCCCATCTCTATCTCCGTTTTTCCTTTGTGAAAAGGGAGATGATAATAGTAGCACCCACCTGATGTGATTGTTGTATGATTAGGTTGGCAATGCTTGTAAAAACACTTAAACAGTACATGGCACACACAAAATACTCAAAGTAATATATGTTTATTTACAATTTAAAGCCAAATCTGAACATACCAATATGTATCTTGTTTTACTTTTCTTTCATTCACTTTTTATGAAAAACTTTCCAATTGCCCCATATTATTCTAAATATAACTTTTTGTAACTTTTAAATATTATCAAATCCTTTCATATCATCTATGGATGTACTTGTATAACTTTTACTCCTTTAACTTTGAAGATAAGCCTATTATTGGAATAGCAACAAACATAAATAAAAGCTAAATATATATATTTAGTTTCATATGTATATATGTATATGTGCATATATATATGACACAAATGTATCATATATGCAATTATAAAAAAATCTAGGAATAAGAATTGTTTTTAATTCTGAAATTTTGACTTTTATAAACCAAGACATGACCAAATGCCAAGATTATGCTGTGTCCCCAAAATAGTAGATTAAATTAATGTTAAAATTAATAGGGCTTCCCTGGTGGCGCAGTGGTTGAGAGTCCACCTGCCAATGCAGGGGACATGGGTTCGTGCCCCGGTCCAGGAAGATCCCACATGCCGCGGAGCGGCTGGGCCCGTGAGCCATGGCCGCTGAGCCTGCGCGTCCGGAGCCTGTGCTCCGCAACGGGAGAAGCCGCAACAGTGAGAGGCCTGCGTACCGCAAAAAAAAAAAAAAAAAAATTAATAGACATGTTTCCAAAGAAGACATATAGATGGCCAACAGACACATGAAAAGATGCTCAACATCACTAATCATCAAGAAAATGCAAATCAAAACCACAATGAGACATCATCTCATACCTGTCAGAATGGATATTATCAGGAAGACAACAAATAACAAGCATTGGTAAAGATGGAGAAAGGAGAACCTTCGTGTACTGTTAGTGGAAATGGAAATTTGTACAGCCACTGTGGGAAAACAGTATGGAGGTTCCTCAAAAAATTAAAAATAGAACTGCCATAAAATCCAGCAATTCCACTTCTGGGTATTTTTCCAAAGAAAATAAAAAATACTGATTCAAAACGGTATATGTACACTTATGTTCACTGAAGCATCATAGCCAAGCTATGGAAGCAACCTAAGTGTCTGTCGATAGATGAATAGATAAAGAAATGTGGTGTGTGTGTATATATATATATAGATATATACACACACACACACACACACACACACACACACACACACAATGGAATATTGCTCAGCCATAAAAAAGAATGAAATCTTGTCACTTGCAACAGTATGTACGGACCTAGAGGGTATTATGTTAAGTGAAATAAGTCAAACAGAGAAAGACAAATACTGTATGATTTCACTTATATGTAGAATATTTAAAAAAATGAACAGAACAAATTCATAAATACAGAGAACAAACAGGTGGTTGCCAGAGGGGATAGGGTTTGGCTGGACTAGTGAAAAGGTGAGGGAGATTAAGAGTACAAAAAAATGAGTTATGGGGATGAAATGTACAGCATGGGGAATATAGTCAATTCTATTGTAATATCTTTGTATGGTGACAGATAGTAACTAGACATATGGTGATCATTTGTAGAAATATTGAATCACTGTGTTGTACATCTGGAACTAACATAATGATATAGCTCAATTATACTTCATTTTAAAAATATGTAGACACTGGGAGGAAATGCATCAAAATGCTAATGATGGTTATCTCTATGGGGTGGGGATTATGGGTGATTCTTTTTTTTTTTTTTTTTTTTTTTTTTCCAGTCCACAGCCCTCTCCCTGTTGTGGCCTCTTCCGCTGCGGAGCACAGGCTCCGGACGCGCAGGCTCAGTGGCCATGGCTCACGGGCCCAGCCGCTCCGTGGCATGTGGGATCTTCCTGGACCGGGGCACGAACCCGTGTCCCCTGCATCGGCAGGCGGACTCTCAACCACTGAGCCACCAGGGAAGCCCTATCATAGTTTTAAAACCATGATTACCTTCAGATCTCTATTTGCATAAACATAAGCTTAAAGCAAAACTATCATTTTAGATCATGAATCTCTATGAGACCTTGTATCCTCAACCCTTCTTTTGGTTATATGCATTCTCTAGTATGTAAACGCCTAAAGTAATGATGATGTCTTCTCTCAGTAATCTCACAGGGGTTAGCTATTTCCTATGTAATAATAATAATAGGTGATTTATATATAATAAAAATATTATGAAGGAAGTGCTGAATCAATCTGCTGTGGTAAATAGGTTTACAAGAAATAAATTATCACAACAGCAGACGTTCAAGACCAATAAAACCTTCACCATAGTATTGAGCCATGACCATGCCTTTATAGTTATAGTATTATATGCAATTTTATTTTATTCTATTTTTTTTTTTTTTTTTTTTTTTTTCCTTGCGTTATGCGGGCCTCTCACTGTTGTGGCCTCTCCCATTTGCGGAGCACAGGCTCCGGACGCGCAGGCTCAGTGGCCATGGCTCACGGGCCCAGCCGCTCCGCGGCATGTGGGATCTTCCCGAAACGGGGCACGAACCCGCGTCTCCTGCATCGGCAGGCGGACTCTCAAGCACTGCGCCACCAGGGAAGCCCTATATGCAATTTTAAACCAACTAATTGGTGAAAGAAAAAGTCCTGGATCCTGGCTGATCTAAAATTAAAAAGGTGAATTTTTTAAAAGTTCTTGTTTGTCTGGTATGGAGAGGAGGGATGGAAATACACTTCCTTAGAGTGCATTTTCACTTTTAATAATCACCTGCCTTTGATAAGTACTGGGGTTAAGGGCCCTTGCTGATTAGTAACCGTGTTTATTGACTGTGTTCACAGGGCTTCTACATACATTACCTTTTTAATCCTCACAACACTCAAGTCTTCTGACTCCAGGTTCCATGCTTAAACCCTTAAATCATTTGGTAAATCAAACATGTTAATACAATTTAGCAGGATGACCAGTAAAAGAAATGTATTTTTTTTCTTTTTGCGGTACGCCATGGCCTCTCACTGTTGTGGCCATGGCCTCTCCTGTTGTGGAGCACAGGCTCCGGACGTGCAGGCTCAGCGGCCATGGCTCACGGGCCCAGCCGCTCCGCGGCATGTGGGATCTTCCTGGACCGGGGCACGAACCCGTGTCCCCTGCATCGGCAGGTGGACTCTCAACCACTACGCCACCAGGGAAGCCCAAGAAATGTATTTTTAATTACATTCTTTCATTATTTATAATCAAAGGAAAGCAAATAAATAAAATACTTGAAGCATATCCCTCTCTTGGAAAAAAAGGTGTACTTCCTGTCTTTCACATACGTTTAATTTCAACAATTCTGTGGTCATGATGCAATAATGGAAATAAAATGAGATGCCTCTCAACCCTAAGATTTTATGATTTAGATAATGAAGACCACTGAAGCCAACTTTTTGTTTGTTTGTTTGTTTTTACTAACTCATTCCAATGAATTGCACAATGAATTAATTACAGTATTAACACTGTTATTTATTTCAAGGATTAAACTATCTAACATTTCCCGTTGGGCATTAACGTTCTAGAAAAACACCTACCTTGAATTCAACCATGAGGCTCCACACCTCAAACCTCCAGATTCCTGTTAAAAACAAAAGCAAAAAATCTTATTCACCTTGGCTGTTTCTACCTGGGCTGAGAGAGGAAGCAGAGAGGATGCTGAAGTTTAATGGATCCAAGAGAATAATGATGATGAAGATGAGTATCTTTAGTTAAACCTTAAAGAAATGGTGAACCTTCAATAGACAGATAATGGGAGAACAGCAATTACATGAAGAGGAGAAAATAATCTAATTTTAGGAACCTAGGTTATGAGAGACAGAAAGAAAAAATAAAGGCATGGAAAGGAAATGGCATCTGGTTTTAGAGACCTTTTTTGTATAGGAAATTGGCAGTCCCTATCTGACTTAGACTTAGAAACATTATTCTTACAAGATTGGACTGGGAGAAGTGATTTAACCATTCATCAATCTCAGGTGAGTTTATACCAGGACTATTCCAGGTTTATATTTATTTATCCATTTAATGCTCATGACAATTTTACAAGGATTTGTGTCAGTAGTCCCATTTCACAGATAAGAAAAATGACACACAGTAATGCAAAAAAAATGATAAACCAAAATATCAAAATTTTAAGTAAAAGAAGATCAGTATTTTTTCCTTTGTCTCAGCTTCCAATATGGCCCCATCTGGCACTGTTAACAATTCTGTCTTTATTTTAAACTTTGCTATTTTTATCATGATATTTTTTGCATTAATTTTGATTTTTAAAATACTCCCTTAAACTAGTATTGATCTTGATTATTGAACTTTTTAGTGCACTTGTAAATTTTCCATCCCAGGCAGGTGCCTCACTTGCCTCACCCTATTGCCGGCCTAAGTAAGAGGGAATTTCACTTATACATCAAAGTTCTGTTTTATTTCTTTAATAAAAAGAAATTATTTCCTTTTATTTTTATTTAATCATTAAAAGGAATTCCTTCACCAGAAGGAATGGAATTATGACTAAAACTGAAACAGAACTTAAGTGATAACTCTGATTTTTAAATTATCTTAAGTCCAGATCACCAGTTTTCATATTTTTTCCCTAGAAGAAAGAAGAGAACAAATAATTATCACTTTATAGATAAGAAAACCAAGACATGTAACGGCTCAGTCACAAAGTTAAAGCTAAGCTTCCTGGTGCTGAATGGGACACACCATATTAGAAGCTTCTCTAGGGACAAGTTTGAAGAAAATGAAAATATAAAGTATACTTATATGAACAAATCTAGGCCAAATAATTTGGATCGAAAGAGTAAGGTTTTGTAAAGAATATGTGCTTCTGAATTAGACACAGTGAGCTTGAATTCTCCTTCGGCCACTCACTAGCTGGGTGATCTTTGACAAGTTCTGAAGCCTCAGTTTCCTCATTTATAAAATAAGCCTTCTCAAACCTACCTATCACTGTTTGTGTTAGAAAGAAAAAAAGAGAACGTAGCTAATGGTATTTATCAATTAGGATCTCAACCTATGACTGATGGTACATACAAAACAGGAAAATTCAGGAGATTTTTTTTTAGAGGTTTTATATATATATAAGTAGAAGGATAGAGAAACCTAAAGGGATAATGCATCTGAGGGGACAGCTGCCCGAATACAAATGAGAGAAAAGTCAGATAGAGTTATTTGTCTTTAAAAGTAGTGACCTTTGGTGGAGGAAGCCAAGGAAATAAATACTCTGACGTCACTCTCCTCTCTCCCTCTGATTTCCAACCAAACCCTAAGCTAGAGGGCATTGAAGCCCAGTTGCTTTAGCCCATGCAGGCTGGTCTTAAGGGAAGACTGCCAGGAACAGAAGGATGAAGAAGGGGTTTAGAGGAGCAAAAGGAAGCTCACCACCGCATAATAAGAGCTCCTAATTACTGAGCATTTTCTATGTAACAGACAAAAACACTTGCACATTTAATCCAAATAACAATCTTTTAAGGTGAAAACTATTATTTTCCCATTTTATAGATGAGAAACCTGAGGCTTGCTGTAGTTAGGTGACTACAGAACCAAGAATGGACAGGGAAGTGAATGAAAGCTATCTTTGCCGTGCCCCATCATTGCAGAAGAACGATAAATGGTAGAGACTGGTTTCATAATTATCATCACTGTCATCAAAAGCATTGAATTCCAGCCCCTCTAGCAATTGTATTTCCAGGAATTTATCTCATAGTTATAATTCATGAGTATAATAAAGTATGTTCAGAATTGTGTTAGCAAAATATAGGCAAAATTTAAATGCCTATGAACTTGAACAGATTAAATAAGTTATAGTACGTTTAAAAGATGGAATACCTTGATACCTTGTGGTCAGTAAAAAGAAGCAGCTCTGAGTACTAGCTACTAATATTTTGATATATTGGTTCAGAACAGTGTGTATGTTACCATTTCTGTTAGAAAATAAAAATTACTCTGTTATCTGTATTCTTGTAAATGAAAGAATACCAAATATGTCTGGAAAAGTACTTAAGAAACTGGTCACTCAGTTGCCTTTGGGGAAAGCAACCGGATGGCAGGTGACATAGAGATACATTTTTATTGCACACCTGTACTTTTGAATTTTTTTACCATGGTCATGTAATACCTATTTTAAAACATAAATTAATTAAGGAAAAAATCAAATGGTATGTTATTAGTTACCTTCCGTGGACTTCTGTACTTTGGATAACAGTGACAGAAAATGGACGTGCATAAAAACCAGCTTTCTTACTCTACACCATGCGCGATTTGCTTTCTCAATAACAATAAAATCCTTTGCCATATCAGCTTCAGTTAAATGAATGCAAAATAAGGAGTAAACTTCCATCTGTATTTTACAAGGCTTTGCCCATGCTGCAAAAGCAAAAGCTGTAGGGAAAACAATGAGAAAATTAGCACCTTGAAGCCAGGTAACAGTTAACTCAGAAGGCAGGCTAAGCATAATATCACACTCAGAAACAGCCCAGCCTGAGAACACCTCAGGAGGACTGCTGTTGTTGTTGTTGTTGTTTTTAAAAAGCAAACTCTCTTGCCCAAAGGAGGCAGGTGGCAAATTAACCACAGCTCCCTAAACCCCTGGGGACTTACAGAGCTCTGTCCCCCAGGTAAGACTGCTATCCTTCCAGGTTTTCCCTCTTTCCAAGAAACCTGACATGCTGTTTCTCATGGCATTTTCAAATTGGGCAGATCAGGACGGAAAAACTTTGCCCATCGGGAATGGCGAGACTGGCTGATAAAATGACGGAGTTGATGATTAACTGTCACCTGGATAGCCAGTTTTTTTTTTAAACGATGCGTCAACCTGAGTTTTAATTGTTGATCTCCTCCAGCTGTTGCCTGGGAAAATGTCCTTCCTTGGAGGAGGCATTTCCAGGAGTCTCAGCAAGTATCCTTAGGATCTTATGGTTTCTGAGATTTGATTTCCTTCGGGTTGCGGGGAAGGACATAGGAGGTTGATACCAGGCGCTACGCTTCGGAGGAGAACGGATCGCCTACTCCAAAGCAACTCCGGCCTGAGCACTTGGCCCCTCCCATTTGGGGGTCCCGGGGCCCCGCCCCCGCAGAGCAAACCGTATAAAACCGCTGCTTCTTCCTGCAAGTCTGGGTTCAGTCCGACTCCAGGGTCGGCGGGGTACCTCGCCAACTTCCCGGAGCATCGCGTGCCCGAGCCATGGCCCAGGGGCTGTACCACGAGGAGTTCGCCCGGGCTGGCAAGCAGGCGGGGCTGCAGGTCTGGAGGATCGAGAAACTAGAGCTGGTGGCCGTGCCCGAGAGCGCTTACGGTGACTTCTACGTCGGGGATGCGTACCTGGTGCTACACACGACCCAGGCCAGCCGGGGATTCACGTACCGCCTGCACTTCTGGCTCGGTGAGAGACGCGGGCGGCCGGGCCCGGGCGCGCCCAGGTCGGGGAAGGGCGTGGCCGCTGGGGGTTGAGTTTTGCGGGCTGGTGGGCAGGGCAGCGCTAGCCGGACGGGCCTGGAGACCCTTCGCGCCGGTTGAGCCCCCGTGGGCCTCCCCCCACCTCCCCCCCACTTTGGGCCTGGGCACCTTTTCCCCGCTGGCGTCCGCTCCTGCAAACGCGGGGCGCAGCGAAGTCGGGAGCAGTCTTACCTCACTAGCTTTGACCTTTGTCGTGTCCATCTCCCGGGTTTTGGCGCCGCTTCCTCTCGCTTCACCCCCTTTCACCTTCCAGTCTCCAAACCCACCTCCCGCCCGGGGCGGCCGCCCGCTGCACCCTGGCGCTGGCCAAGTTCGGCTCACCTTCCGACAGGTTCAGTCCTGGTTCCCCTGGCAGCGAGGAGATGAAGTCAAACAAGTTTGTGGGCATTCGCCGCAGACGGCGAGAATTCCTTTAAGAAAATTATTTAGTTTTATTTTTTGCCCTTGGGCGTCAGCTTAGAGTTCTCTATTATTTGCGGCGATTAATGTTCTGGGCCGCTTTAAATCAGATTCCAGCCTGCCCCGCGCTGCTTGCAGGTTTGGCTAAGAGAAATTCCTGTTGATTAGGATGCTGGCGGCTTTATCAATATAAGTAAATTGCTTTATATGGCAGAGTTTGTATTTAGATGAGTTGCTTTATAATAATAATAATAATAATGATTATTTTAAAATTTATTATTTATGTATCTGAACAAGAAGGCAGTTTGGAACAAAACAGCTCCTTCATCAGTAGTAATTTTGAGCTTCACCCGCGCCAGGCTCTCAGGACACTGGGTCTTGAGTGTTCTACTTTTCCCACCTTCTACTTTTGCTCGTAAACATCCTGAATGTCTAACCTCTCCCTGTGAGATCCTGTGCCAGTGGGCACACCCCGTCTAACAACGCACCGATTATCTGAGCCTTATTGCCTTCTTTTAAAATCAGCTTGCCTCCCCTAGACTGTGTTTATTTTTAGTTTTATTCATGAGTCTATGGGGAAAACACACAAAACCACACGCACATACACATTTTGAAGTCCCTGAAAGTCATTTTTCCCCCTAACATTTGCAGATTTTAAGAAACAAAATGGTAGAGAACATTAAGTGATGTTCTCAATATTAGCAAACACCCGGAGCAAACACTCCAAATGAGAAATCCATAGAGGGAGACAGCACTGTTTCATTACAGCACTTGATATTAAAATGTTGTGCTTGCTTGAGGAGGCTGAGGCTGAGATCTAAACTCATTTTGGTTTCCTAGTGTAATGTCACTAGGAAATGTTCCTATTATCACAGACAGTGATGTGTTTATATTTTATACCCCCTACAAGAAACTCCCCACTGAAACCTTAATGTATAACTTATGTTCATGAATGAATGTTCATGAATGAATGATGCCACATAGAATAATAACGTTCTTACCTTGGTTTTTCTGTTTAGAACTTGGATCTGGAATGAGTAAAAGTATCTGAAATACCACATCTGTCATTTTGGTGAATTAAAATGTGAAAGAACTTCATATCATGCTGTGTAGACAGCAGTTAAGTTTGACTTTGTCAGAGGATTCCAAGGGGGCTTTAAACACAATAGTTTTAATTCTATAGGTTCTTTCTTATCCAGGTAAGTTCTTCAACCACTGTGTTTCATAGGGTTTACAGATTCTAATTAACCCATTCATTTAGTGCTCACCAGTTTCAAAAAATGTAATAGAAAATGCTCTGGGCAAAAACATTTTATGATCTTAAAGGTCTACTAAAACTGAACTTAATAGTGTGTTAATTAATAAGTTAATTCAGTAACTTTCAACGTGCCCAGCATGGTGTGCCCAGCATTTTTGCATATGAATGATTTATGAACCTTTCCTGAAACTTTACAATCTCAAAGGTGCAATAAAACAAAAAGTGATATAACCCAGGTAAAATGTGATGAGCACTATGAAAGAGACACCACGTGTCTGTGGTTATGGGGAAGCAGAGAAGCCTTAATGGAAAAAAAGGAAAATGAGGGGAATTGGGAGGGATCTTGTGCCAAGAGAAAATCATGGGAACTGTGGAAAGTTTAGCTCACTATAGTCAGCAGGACCTGTAGGTGGAACTGTTCAGCAGCTCTCCCTACTTCAGTTCCCTGAGCAAGCTGGATTTCATCCAATGTATTCTACTCTAAGACCTAAACTCTGGTGAATTCATGAGGATTATTCAGAGGGACAGATTGAGACAAAGTTCCAAGTGGGAGAGCTGAAGTTTCAAGGAAAGAGAAAGTCTGACTAAAGGAAGTCAGTTGGAAGGAAGATGAAAGAGAGTAGAGTTAAAATCAGCCTGGGATAAAAAACGGTGGCTGGTGTAGAAATGAAGAAACCCGCCAAGTAAGAGGAAGAAAGGGGAAACAGGAAGAAGTGGGGCACAGAACGGGAGAACAGAGGAAGAGTCATCTTTCCTGGTCTCTCCCTCAGTGTCTTTCCATAGTACCTTTGCATATCTCAGATTATTTCATTTTTTAAATTTATTTTTTGTTTCCTTTACAAAGTAGGAATTTGTTGCATGTAACTTAGAAGTTGTTGCATCGGTCCTTCCTGAAAAAACATTTCAGCTTTGTACCTAGCAGTTTAAATACATCTATCTGTGCTGGGCTCTTTGTAAGGCATGAGGATCCAAAAAGTTGGGTTACAGTATACAATGTACAATACAAGGAGCTTATAATATACAAGGGCTGGAGAGGATGCTGAGAAACTGGAGTTTTATACATTGCTTGAGGTAGAGGAGAATATAAGATGTACAACCATTATGGAAAAGAGTTTGTCAGTTTCTTACAAAACTGTACATGCCACTACCATGTGATCCAGCAGTCGCATTCATGGGCATTTAATCCAGAGAAATGAAATTTTATATTCATGCAACAACATGTACATGCATGTCATAGCAGCTTTATTTGAGTAGACAAAAACTTGAATCTGCCCAGATATCTGTCAACAGGTGACTGTTTAAACTAGTGGCACATCTATACCAAGGAAGACTACTCAGCAACAAAAAGGAACAAACTATTGATAAACACAAAATCCCTTAGGGAATTATGCCATGTGAAAAAAAAAATGCCAAAAGGTCTCATGCTATATGATTCCATTTATATAACATTTTGGAAATGACTAAATTTTAGACTTATTGTCACCAGAGGTTAGAGATGACGTAGGGGAGGGGGGATTCAGGTGGGAGGTGGGTGTAGTTATCAAAAGGCAACATAAGGGATTTTTTGGTGATGGAACTATGCAGTATCTTGACTATGATGGTGGATGTATAAATTTACATATGTGATAAAATTGTATATAACTAAATGTACAAATACAGATGAGTTCAAGTAAAATTGGGAAAATATAAAAAAGATAAGTGGATTGTATCAATGTCAATATCCTCGTTGTGGCATTTTGTGCTGTACTGTACTTATATACTTATACCTTAATATACTGTAGTATACTAAACTGTACATACTAAAGTTTTACAAAATTTTACATTGGAGGAAACTTGGTCTATTGATCTGTGTGTCTATACCAATTAGTGTCTTCCACCAATACCACACTGTCTTATTTAATTACTGTGGCTGTATAGTAAACCTTAATATCAGATAGAATTAGTATTCTTACCTTATTTTTCTTTGTCAAAGTTGTTTTAGCTATTCTAGGGCCTGTGCCTTTTCACATTAATTTTATAACAAACTAACTCATATAATCTGTAATAAACCACAATATGATTTTGATAGGAATAGAATTAAGCCTATAGATCAATTTGGGGGAAATTGACATATTTATTATATTACAAGTCTCACATTCCATGAATACTGTCTTTATATTTATTAAGGTCTGATTTTTTATTACCATTTTATAGTTTTTAGCATGTAGATCATGTACCTGTTTTGTTAAATATGTATTTGAGTATTTCAGTTTCGTTGAAGTGACTGTAAATGGTATTGTGCTTTTAATTTCAACTTTTGCATGTTCATTGCTTCTATATAAAAATGAGACTTCTTTTTATTATTGATTAATCTTCATCATGCTATCTTGCTGAATGCACTTTTTTTGAAGAGCTTTATTTTGGTAGATTCCATAGAATTTTCTATGTAGGCCATCCTGTCATCTCTAAATAGACACACATTTTTTTCTTCCTTTCTAATAGGTATGTTTTTTTATTTCTTTTTCCTACCTTTTTCAGTCGTTAAAACTTCCTGTGTTATGTTGAGTAGGAGTACTTGCCTTGTTCCCCATCTTTAGGAGAAAGGATTCAGTCTTTGATCATTAAGAATTTATGTTAGCTGTATGTGTTTTGAAGATGCTGTTTATCAAGTTGAGGATTTTCCCCTGTGTTCCTAACATGGCGAGAGTTTTTTTTATCATGAATGGTTGTTCAGTTAACTTAGTCATTAAACCTCTCTTTTTATTTATGCTTTATATATAAAATCACATCCACAAAACAATTTTAGGAAGTTTACAGCATATTTACAAATATAATATAACATAGTATAAAATAACATAACACAAAACAGCATAACATGGAAGGCATTGGGAAAATTAGCATAGGGAAAATAAATGAAGTCATAAGCATACTCATTCAGAACATTTGTAAGTTTTTGAACACTTATTAGAATTTCATCATAATATAACTGAATTTGATTTTAGTTTTCATTTTCAAAGGCTAGTATTGGCTTCATTAAGACCTTTCAGCCTCTTTAGAAGACTCTGGTTTATTCATAATGACATTCCCTCGCCTTGCACAGTGCATAAGCATCAACAAATGATAGCATAATTTAACTAACTTACTTCTAGTTCATTCATTAGTCTCATGCCTGCCCATTTTCATCTACCTAAAGAGATTACAGTTTCAACTTGTACTCAAGTAAGAATATTTATATCAAATACATCATCCTCAACACCTTTCATATTAACCTTGATTTAAGTTTCCTTCTTAAAGCCTCTCTGTACAAATCTACATCTATGCCCTTATTAGTAATCTAATTTATGGATGGGAAAGTGGACAGAAGAATGACACTAGGCCCTTTCAGACTGCAAAATTGCATGTGATTTTTTATGTGTTAAATAATTTTCTTTGACCACAACAAGTTCACAAAATTGACATCATGTCAAATACTCTTCTAGCTACTAAATTTTTTTTCTGAGAAGACACTTACTACACAGGGCCCCTCTGAGAGTGAGAGGAGTTGTAAATAAATCCAATTCTTTCTCTTTTTTTTGTGGTACGCGGGCCTCTCACCGCTGTGGCCTCTCCCGCCGAGGAGCACAGGCAGGCTCCGGATGCGCAGGCTCAGCGGCCATGGCTCACGGTCCCAGCCGCTCCGCGGCACGCGGGATCCTCCCGGACCAGGGCACGAACCCGCGCCCCTTGCATGGACAGGCGGACTCCCAACCACTGAGCCACCAGGGAAGCCCCCAATTCTTTCTTTAATATACCTGACTGACTTCCTTTTTCCAACTTTCATGAATACTCTTAATTGGGGTTCCAGTTGAACTATAGTATTGTTACAGCTTCTGAACATTCATGCATCAATTATCCGTGGAGGAAAATAACATTCCCCAATCACCTCAAAATTTTACTGGTAATGAGAGTCTGAGTATAAAAAATATCTACTAGTATTGTAATTTCTAAGAGACTGTGCTTCAGAGTCACAGACACCTGCCTCTGGGTCATGTTCTATCAAAGGTCAACTTTACGACCTCAGGGAATTTACTTGGTCTCTCTAAGCCTCCAGGTCTTCTGCTGTAACATGGTAGAAAATGGTTTCTGCTACATTGGATCACTTGAAGATTAAATCAGATTATCAGTGTAAAACACTAATGTAGTGCCTGGCCCATAGCAAGGGTGCTATAAAGGTATAAATGTTAGCTATTATTATTATTTCTAGAATCATTAATGATTTTCACACAGCTTAAGTAGTGGAAGTTTTTAAATGTCTTTTATAAATTTTGAGGTCCCATCAGGGCAGTCCTGGCTCTGATCTTTGTGTACATCGAAGACACTGGGTTTAAGAATAGGTGTTTGGACCTCAGTGAGGTTGCCTGGATGGGATCTGCATTAGAATTATGAAAATTAACTGTGTGTTGTGTGTTAAATTCCCAGGGTAATACGCATACGTTAACATTCAAAAGATGTTAGCATTCTGGTTCCTTTACCCTCCCTTTTCCTTCCGAGAATATTATCTTATGCCAATAAGATAGTGAAGTGGGGACAAGTGTACTCAAAAACAGTGGTAAAGTCAAGTTACATCCATTTTCCCATTCTCAAAGTGTTGTTTAGCTCTGGCCCATGATGTTTGTATTCCTTACAAATATTAACATATTGACATTTTGGAAGCCTGGAGATTAATTCTGAGAAAGGCTAAAACAACTGAAAAATGTTTTCATAGCCTTATCATTGACTATACCAAATGAATGTGAATCCTACTGGAATATATTATTATGTCTTCCTGAACATAGTCTGACAGCGGCGTTTCTTTTAAATATAAAAAAAAAAAGAATTGGAAAGTGGGAACAAAACAATTCCTTTAGTTATTAAAATAGTATTTTATATTATACCATTTCTGCTGATTGTTCTGTTGAAGATGAACAATTTATGCATAAATTTATTGTATTGGCATATAATTCAAAGAAAATTTCTGAGTGTTTTCTTATCAGAAATTTTGCCTTAATCCTGTTTCTTGCTTGATAAATGAGGTGCTGTCATTGGCCGTTTCAGGAAAGGAGTGTACTCAGGATGAAAGCGCAGCAGCTGCCATCTTTACCGTTCAGATGGATGACTATTTGGGTGGCAAGCCCGTGCAGAATAGAGAACTTCAAGGCTATGAGTCTATGGATTTTGTTGGCTACTTCAAAGGAGGTCTGAAATACAAGGTGAGCACCTCTCTCAAACTGTTTTATGACCCCCTCTTCTTTTCCTATCCATCCACACCTCATACCTTCATAGAATGTAAGTTCATTGAGGGCAGGGTTTTTTGTTTTGTTTTGTTTTTGTTTTAATCTGTTTTGTTCACTGATATATCCCCAGTACTCTTGAGACCCATAATAAGTGCTTGATAAATGTTTGTGGAATATATGGTATAATGTGTGAAATATTCTAACTTAATTTCATTTGATAGGTTAATTTTTAATGATGCTAAGTAAATATGGGCAACTTGTGCATTAATAGTTTTCATTTTTGCTATTTGAAAGAATCACTTAATTTGCTGCAAATAATCCACAACTTGGGAATTTCAGTTGTTCTGGAATATATTAGTACAGTATTTATAACAATTATAACTTCAGTTAATACAAAGAACTATACACACATTTCCCAAATAGTGTAGTATGATCTTGGAAATGATACAAATGAAACCACTGAGTTGAACATATGTGTGGTTGAGCCTCACAAACTCCTATGCATACACTGGCATACACACCCGCCCCCATACACACGCATAGAATTTATGTGTTTTGGCCTGAAACAATAATCATCAAATGGCTTTACTTCTGAAACAAACAAGCTGGTAACCATGATGCTATGATGCTCTCAACATAAGTAAATTGTTCAAATGCCCAGATGAATTTTTTAATTTAAGAATACTCTATGGAAAGGATATTGTGTCTTTTTGAAATGCCTAAAACTTGTCCAAGTCTACCATTCCCAAGTCAGCAACAACCACATTTGGTTGCTATATATAAGATAAAGATGCAGCTAGGAAACATTAATATCATCTTCCCATGTCATTTAATCGACTTGAGTTTTTTTTTCCTCTGTGAGGTTTTATAGGGAGTTGGGGAGGGGTTACAGAGGACTAATTACTTACTACTGGGCTTGCCTGGTGGTGCAGTGGTTAGGAATCTGCCTGCCAATGCAGGGGACAGGGCTTCAAGCCCTGGTCCGGGAAGATCCCACATGCCATGGAGCAGCTAAGCCCATGCGCCAAAACTACTGAGCCTGAGCTCTAGAGCCCGCGAGCCACAACTACCAACCCCGTGAGCCACAACTACTGAAGCCTGTGCGCCTAGAGCCCGTGCTCCACAACAAGAGAAGCCACTGCAATGAGAAGCCTGCGCACCGCAACGAAGAGTAGCCTCCGCTCACCGCAACTAGAGAAAGACTGCGCGCAGCAACGAAGACCCAACACAGCCAAAAATAAATAATAAAATAAAATAAAATAATAAATAATTACTTACTACTACTTCCTTACATTAAATCTCTGGCTAAGCACCTTTCCCAAGCTGAACAAGACCCAGCCCCAATCATGATTGTAAATAGCAACAATCAGACATCTGTCAGCCAGTAAAACTGTATTTATGGCGCCCTTGATTTAGAGGATCATCCACCTTGCTTTCATTCTGTAGAATAGGTAGAAAGAGGCTGGGAGTTTCCAGGGGTCATTCAAACAGTATTCACAGAAGAATTACTGTCTGATACAGACATGTATGAAACAAAAGTTTTTCTTTTGTGCATTTTTGGCATCGAATATTAGAGACAAAATTAATTTTTAAAATACCATTAAATGTTCACAGACTATATATACTCTGATAGTTCACCATATGAAATTATCCTAAATGTTATATATGTATTCTCAGTTTAAGTCAACTCATATTTTATAATTTTTTTACAGAACACAGTGTTCTTATGCTATTTTTTTATCAGATTGCAGTGTACCTCTTATTTTAAAAAATTAAGGTGGCCAAGCATAGTAATATGTAGGTGAAAAACTTGAATTTATTTTTATTGTATAATACTTTGTGCAGTCAAGAAATATGGCAATCTTTTTAAAATTATGAAGTGGGAAATTATTATATATTTGTAAAAGCTTGTGGTTGTAATTGTCTGGAAGTCAACATTTAGCATATACTAACAAAACCTTTTTATTCATGAGGGCCTTTTGGAGAAGGGGAGAAGTCTAAAGTCAATGGAAATTTAAAGAATGTGCTGTTGATTACATATGAAGCTTCACTTCTTTTATTTTCCTGTACGCGGGCCTCTCACTGTTGTGGCCTCTCCCGTTGCGGAGCACGGGCTGCGGACGCACAGGCTCAATGGCCATGGCTTACAGGCCCAGCCACTCCGTGGCATGTGGGATCCTTCTGGGCGGGGACGAACCCGTGTCCCCTGCATCGGCAGGTGGACTCTCAACCACTGCGCCACCAGGGAAGCCCAGAAGCTTCACTTCTTTCTTTGGATTTACTGTATAATGTTGATGTAAAAAATTTGAAAGTTGGATTATTTTATAGGCTTCTTACTGCTAATTTTCTTACCATATTATCAGGGAGGCTTTTTTTTTTTTTTTTTTTTTTTTGGGGTACGCGGGCCTCTCACTGTTGTGGCCTCTCCCGCTGCAGAGCACAGGCTCCGGACGCACAGGCTCAGCGGCCATGGCTCACGGGCCCAGCCGCTCCGCAGCATGTGGGATCTTCCCAGACCGGGGCACGAACCCATGTCCCCTGCATCGGCAGGCGGACTCTCAACCACTGCGCCACCAGGGAAGCCCTCAGGGAGGCTTTTGATCAATAACAGTTTTATTTACATTGCACCTTTATTCTGCACGTTACCTCATAGTTAATTATGGAAGTAAATAAAGATTATTGTCCTTAACATTTAATTCGGGAAAAGAATGAAAAAGGGAAAAGCTGATTTCAAATGGTGCAAGAAGATGTGCTTGATTCAGTTAATCTGTTTTTCTTCAGCATTTCTTAATTCAGTGTGGTTGTACTTTGATTTTCATTTTGTTTTGGTTGGGGATGTGCAACCAGATTTAGAGTATAAATACTTAGGCCTGGTATATTTTGTAAACTCTTTTTACCTAAATAAATAAAACAGGTGATTTTTTAATGTAAAAAAACAAGGACCAAAATTAGGAGCAGCCCATACCTGGCCAGCACTCAGCTCCCTTCTCTGACCTGAGGCTGTGACCGTGGGAGTTTTGGTCTGCCTGATTCTCTAGGCTCTCCTCGTCTGTACTTCTGACTTCTGACTCTCTGTTAACCTCCTGTCACCTTTTTTTCTGAAATCCTTGTCTACCTTCTCACTCAATGGTTTGAGAATCATTAGTTCCCAGAGGACAAGAGCTACAGCTCTTTTCTGTTTATGTAGCAGGTTTTTATACATGGAAGGTTTTCAGTAAATATTTGCAGTATTAAATCAAATGGTTAAAATAGGAAGGATAAAGAGCCTAAAACAAAACAAAACAAAAACCTGTTGAGGGCTTCCCTGGTGGCGCAGTGGTTGAGAATCTGCCTGCCAATGCAGACGACACAGGTTCGAGCCCTGGTCTGGGAAGATCCCACATGCCATGGAGCAACTGGGCCCGTGAGCCACAATTACTGAGCCTGCGCGTCTGGAGCCTGTGCTCCGCAACAACAGAGGCCGCGATAGTGAGAGGCCTGCGCACCGCAATGAAGAGTGACCCCCACTTGCCACAACTAGAGAAAGCCCATGCACAGAAATGAAGACCCAGCACAGCCATAAATAAATAAATAAATAAATACATTGTGTATAAAAAAAAAAAAACAAAAAAAAAAACCTGTTGATTTGCCAGGAAATTCTCTTCCACATATTTAATTTTTCACATGCACTTAAGTGGGTATCTTATCTTGGCCTAACAGGCAGCTTGGCACTAACACCTGAGGTTTTCTAAGCTGCTGTGTCTAGTTCTAAGCCTCATCCTTTTTTGTTTGTTTGTTTTCTATCTTCCTTCCACTGATCAGGCTGGAGGTGTGGCATCTGGACTCAATCATGTTCTCACAAATGACTTGACCACCCAGAGACTCCTGCATGTGAAAGGTCGGAGAGTGGTCAGGGCCACAGAAGTTCCCCTAACCTGGGACAGTTTCAACAAGGGTGACTGCTTCATCATTGACCTTGGCACTGTAAGTTTTATACACACATGGAGATGTCTAGAGGAAAGTAAATTGTCTTCAGATCAAATGAGATGTATGTGTCATGGAAGATAATCACTTTTTCTAAACGCTTAGAAAAAGGTCATGTTTATGTGAGATGCAATTATATCATATGACTAATTGGCAAGTATTTAAATGACACATAAAGCAGGACTTCAAAGTTTTTATTTTCTTTGATAGGTTTAGAATGGAGTAGTGATTTAGTTCTTCCTACCATAGAACAGAAATTGAAAAATTTAATATATTTCCCCTTCTCCTTGAATAGAGCTTCCTCTAATTATTTTTGTCCCTAAGTGTGTGTAGGAAAACATTGCTTGAGGGGGAAATTGATTCCCCCAGGAAGCAAAGATTCTAGAATTTAAAATTGACATAGGATTAGTCTAAACAGCCTGCCTGAAGAGTTTTGGGAAAATATTTTAACAAATATTTATATGTCCCTTACATCCACACACATAATACTATTTCACACTTTTTTTTTTTAAAGATTTAATTTTATTTATTTTTGGCAGTGTTAGGTCTTTGTTGCTGCACGCAGGCTTTCTCTAGTTGCAGCCAGCCAGGGCTACTCTTTGTTGCAGTGCGTGGGCATCTCATTGTGGTGGCTTCTCTCGTTGTGGAGCATGGGCTCTAGGCGAATGGGCTTCAGTAGTTGTGGCACTTGGGCTCTAGAGCGCAGGCTCAGTAGTTGTGGCACACGGGCTTAGTTGCCCTGCAGCATGTGGGATCTTTGTTCCCCGACCAGGAATGGAACCCATGTCCCCTGCATTGGCAGGTGGATTCTTATCCACTGCGCCACCAGGGGAGTCCCTATTTCACACTTTTTAATTTTCTCAGAATTATTAGAAGAAAAGGCACAAGTACAAATGTCAAGTATCATCTTAGTTGGATGGGCAATATCTGACTTTTCATCCAGGAAAAGAGGCCTCTTTAATGTCAGGAATACTTATCATTATTATCATGACAAAGAAGTATTATTGCAAGGTCTTGTGCTAGACTCTAGTATGTAGGATTTGAGTTGTGTCTTTAAAACTTTGTAAGGTTTTAAAAAACCTAAAAAAGTATTCCCTGCCACTGAAAACCCACGTGCAAAGGCAAAGAAGGCAAGAAGCACAGAGCACGTTTATGTTGTCCTTTTTCTTCTAGGGATCGTAACTCTCATCACATCACATACATCAGCATTCCAATCATCATCCATAACATTTCTAGGTCAAGCGTTGTTCAGGGACTTATTGCTTCAGTTAGCATGAGGCTTGGACTGTCTATAGAACTTGCTCAAGGTGGCACAGCCAGTTAATAATGAAGCCAGGATTAGACCCTACATATGTCTGATTCCCACCTAAGCCTTTTGCTTTACTGCCTCTCCTTGGGCAGTATTTTGGGGAAGAGCATCAGACAGAGGCCAAAAAAGTTTATTTCATATATATATAGAGAGAGGGGACACTGAGGATTTTAAAAATGCAGCTACACAAAGTTCGGTTTGAGCAATATTAATCTGGCAACAGCATAGAGATTAAATATGCTAAGGTTATAAATAGTTTGGAAAATGACACAAATTATAAACTTCTTTGGGTTCTCTAAGTTAGGATACACCTCTAGTTTTATTACTGCTAATGTATAATTCGACTGTCTTGGATTATACCAGCTGTGTGCACAGTTGAAATTATGATATTAATGCCCAAAGTACAATTCCCAGTGTCACACTTAGACATCTGCACCCAAAATGGCAGTACTCTTGCCCTGTATCTTACAGTGAATTTCATGGAAATATCCTTTCCAACCTTAGATGCTAACCTGTTCCTCTAACCAGGCTTAAGTCCTAACCTTCAGGTCTAGGCAGAAAACAGATACTAGTCTCTCTCTCCATTCCTCTGCAACCAAAACCACAACTTATACAAATAGATGATGAGGTATATTAAACCATGCAGTTCCAAAAACAGCACTCAGAATCTCTCAAGGCCAATGCACAATAATTGTCTCCCTCAACTACTTACATTTTATAGCCCTTTATCCGTTTATAATTTATAAAGTATTTTACACGTAAGGTGGTATTGTTCATGGAGAAAGTGGACCTCAGTTTTCATCCGAGTTTAGTGTAATCTCAGGTTCTCATCTACAAAAGTATTTGATTAGGGCTTCCCTGGTGGCGCAGCGGTTGGGAGTCCGCCTGCCGATGCAGGGGACGCGGGTTCGTGCCCCGGTCTGGGAGGATCCCACGTGCCGCGGAGCGCCTGGGCCCGTGAGCCATGGCCGCTGGGCCTGTGTGTCTGGGGCCTGTGCTCCGCGGCGGGGGAGGCCACAGCGGTGAGAGGCCCGCATACCACAAAAAAAAAAAAAAAAAAAGTATTTGATTAGATGAGCTTTGAGGCCCCTATCTACTTCCAACTGATAATGTAATTCATCACTGCCATTACTTGAAAATGTTTCTTTTCTGAAATAGTATTTTATGTGTAATGTAATTGCTCTACAAATGCAATAATCTCTTTATCATGAATAGTATCCAACTGAGCTTTCCAACTCTCTGCTCTTTGATCCTGAGCAAGTCATTAACCTCTTGGAGCCTTAACTTCCTTATTTCTATTTCCTTCTTTTTTTTTCATCTTAACTGTGGTTTCTAATGACACTACTGACGTTAGCTGACTCTGATTCAGTCCCATCTGACACACAGTCATGTCTGGAAATTGCAGTTACCATCCCAGTTTCACAAAAGGAAGAAATGCCTTAGAAGGTGTGAGGAAGTCACTTGCGTTGATGCAGGTTGAGTGGTGATCTGGGATAGGACCTCGGTGTTTCTGTTCCTGTCACATCCTTTTCATTCCACTGAGTAAACTTGGTAGTATAGAAGATGATGTGCCTCTATAACAGAGTGTCCTGCAATAGTTTCAGAATCTGCTGAATTCAGAATTGATTATGTCTAATATGGTTTAGAATCTACTGAAAGTAGTATTATTAATGAAATTATTTATTATTTTGTTGAACAAGTATTGAGTTTCCACAATGGGCTAGATAGTTGAATGCTGTGATAGACCAATTCTAGCTCTAGTAACATACGCTCTCTTCCCATAGGTAATATCTGCGCATGGAAGTAGTCCCCACAAATCCAGCCTCGTGTAATAGGGACAGAGTCTCTATAATAAGATTCGAGGACATTCACCTGTTTCATAGTAAATTTTCTTTATTTTATGTAGTTAATTTTCTTTAATGAATTTCAAGTTACCTCCTGCTCTCATGGTTGGTTAGAGACATTTGGAATGATTTTGTTGCAGATATACTTGAAGCTGATTTTCTCTTATGTTGTGGAACTTTCCCACACCTCACAGGGATATTCTAGTAAGAATCAAGCCCTGGATTCCTAAGTACTTTAGAACAAATACCCACATGATCTGTGTTTGTGTAATTAACCTTTAACCAGTTGTTATGTTTCCAAAAGTTTCTAAAAGGTGATAAGATCTTGCAGTTACCTTGGGGACTTTATTTTTAGGGTGTGTCACAGTAAACCAAGAAGAAGGGAATCAAAATTTTCTCTATCATAGTATTTTTATAACAGTTACTGAGTTAATTATTTCATGACCACTTTCTGCTTTAGTGGGCACAAAGAGAAGCCAATGCCATCTCTTCAATCTTGTTTTATTACCCAGGTATGAAAAAGCTAGGTTGAACCTCTAGAGCTGTCACCAAACTAAAGCCAGCTGGCCAACACTAAGGTTATGGATATAACCTAAATCCCATATCTTGATTGTGTTTGAGGGAAGTGAGCCTTTTTTGATAAACAATCACTGGTATTAAGGTGATGTGCCATATACCTTAGAAACGTTTACTGTGATAGGATTTTAGACCACAGTAAATATTCTCTAGACATGACAGCATAACCTTTTCAACCTAAAGCATGAGATTGTAAAATTATTCATTTAATTACAACATCAACATTTTAGAGGAAGATTTGGATAAGTTGTCTTATATTTATTGTATTTTCAGAAAATAATATGGGATGTGGCTAGACTTCAGCAATTTGGAATTTACCGAATTGTTGGAAAATGCTTTTGAAATATATATTTTAATGTTGGTGAATTTATAAATCATTACTTTCCACTATTTTTAAAGATATGAGGAATATATCAAAATTAATAAAATTACATCTCAATACTGCAACAAAGCATCAATAACCCCAGAAGTGAACGATAATGAAAAGAGCCCATATTCTTAGAGTTTGGGATCTGGTGTTAACTCTTTTAGAGATACATGTCAGAGCCAGCCACTAGTGGAGAATTATGTTTCACAGGAATAGGAACCTGTGGTGAGTTTTTAATCGTGGTGTTCTGCATGTTCTGTTTCCTTGTTAACTTGTTTGGTCAGTTATGCAGCATTGCCCTACTGCCTTTGCTATTTGTAATCTATCCCGCTCTCTCTCATAGTCAGTCATGCTGCTTTGAAAAAGCAGCCTACACTTCCTCATTGACCAATTGGCCTTCAACCCACATCTTCTGACTTTCACTACCACCATTTCTTTGAAACTGTTCTTCCGATGAGCATCAGTGCCTTCTGCTAAATCCAGTGGCCACTGATCATTTTCCACTTGCCCCTGTGCTCAGTTGGCACTTGATTATTCCCTTTTCCTTCAGTCTCACTTCTTCCCTGGCTTCCTGTTTGTCCTCCCTTTCAAGCCACTCTTTCTCATTGTTCACATGGTCTTCCCCCCGCCACAAGTTGTTGCTTTTTTAAGGTTTCTACTTTTGATCATTGTCTTTTCTTTATACATTCTTCCTGAGCAAACTCATCCTTACCCAGAGCTTCAACTGCTCACCCCCTAGTAAATCTCAGCATTATAGTCCAGCTCAGACCTCTTGCGTGAGCTCTCTGTCAGTATTTCAGACTGCCTCTGAGATATTTCAGCTTGTGTATATCATGAGAACCTCAGACTTGATAAATCTAAAAACAACTCATCAGTTTCACCCTCTCATTCCAAAATGATTTCTCCTCTTGTTGTCCTTTTCTTGTGAATAGAACCACTGCTCACTCAAGCCCTCAAACCCCAGATCCAGGAGACATCCTGACAACTTCTCCCAAGTGCTGCACATGCGATCAATCACATTCAGTCTATTTTTCCTTCTAAGTGTCCCTTGAATGCTTCCCGTCCTCTTCATCATCACAATACTGTCTCAGGACCCTGTGCCTTACACTTTCCCTCAAGTCGCCATGCTTTTGCTTTTTTGCGGGTTTCCTTTGCTTAGAATACTCTCCTCTTCTACTCACCTTTCTCTGCCAAGCATCCAATATCATCTCACCTTCAAATTCAACTCAGATTGCCTTCTTTATAATGTGTTCACTAATTCCCCTCTCCCCCTTGTCCTGTCCCATGTCACACCTTGTAGAGTTGGGCATGCTCTTAACTTTCTTATCACCATGCGGAGACTTGCCTCTCAGCACTTTCCACGCTGCCTGCGCATTCACTTATTAGCCTCACTCACTCTCTTTGTTCCTAGTCTATGGCCCAGAACTTACAGTCACTCAACAAACATTTCATCAAATGTCTATCTGTCCAGCTTAAAGCACACAGTCTCAAATACAGTCATGTGTATAGAGATGCAATTTTTTTTTCAATCTATAACTCAACCTTGCTTTATTGTCAACCTTCTATTTCCACAGGAAGGTTAAAAGTGTCTTGCCTTATTAAGGTGAATTTTGTTTGTCATTAAAGAAAATCAGATTATCACACCCACCCCCTTCCCCATCCCAGAGGATGCATATGTAATATTATTGCCTAGGATAGGGGACAGGGTTGAGAATGGAAGCATAAGTCTGGTTTGCTGTCTTCTCCCTCCTCTCTAAGCTTCATTGAGGCATCACTATTTCACTGAATCTTGAGCTCTGGGCTTTGGCCTCTGTCCTAAGACACTTGCTGGAAAATATTCACGGCCTCACTTTGGTCTTCTGACATGCCCACATATCCGCTGCAAGACCCTTTCTGGTTCTATCAGCCACTACTGCATCTGCCCTCAGGAACTCTACTTAGTTTTTCCCATGCCACACTGGAGTTGTGAGGACAGTATATCCAAAAGGTTACCAGTACCCATTGGTCCAACTGCCTGGACACTGCCCAGAGTTGTTTCTGCTCTAGTGCTTGGGATCATGGATGAATGTGTGACAGATAAGTAGGAGTAGACATTTACTGGGCTCTTCTCAAAAATTGATTGCCCCTGATCAAATTTCCTGGTTCCCTTGTAATCACCTACTTTTCTTGGATCAGACAAACTAGGCTTATACCATTTCACACTGTTGCCTTCTCCGTGGTTTCTGCAATACACTCTGGCCCCTGAGGCCAAGACTGTGGCTCTTGATATGCAAAACCAACTTTCTAGGCCACATCCTCACTCCTCCCCTGCAGAACACTTAACTCTAGGAAAATCAAGGTTCTTTTAAATTAAAACTATGTTGTCTTTCAGACTTTTGTCTCTACTATGACTTAAGAAGGCTTATTTTAAAACTGAGAGCTGAGCAATATCTTCTTTGTTCTGGATAAATTTGTCCTTACTCCAAAGTAATGCATCCCACTAGATTTACTGGGAAGAGCCTTCAGGCCACAAAAAAAAGATAATGGGAAAGATAAACCTAATTTTAAATCTCTGAAATTTACCCTGTAATAAAAGTATGGATGAATGGCATTTAGTGTGTGCTTAGTGTAAAGTGCTGGGTGCTTGGAGTGTAAAGATGAAAACCAGATAGCCTTTGGCCTCCAGGTGCCATGAAGTGGTGAGAGACACAAACACATACACAAGTCAGAGTATGACCCGGTAGAATGTGAGAAGTGCTGGAATGGAGCCACACACAGGCTGTAACTGGAGAATGGATGAGGGCCCTAGGAAAGATGGCTCTCAAGGTATTAGGAGTTATATTTTAATTCTCAATCATATTTTTCACACTGGCATCATTTAGAAGAGGTTTTAAAAATACTGATGCCTGTGATTTGACTCCTGAAGATTCTGATTTTAAGGTTTTGGGACGGGCCTTTGGTGTAGGGTGTTTTTTTTTTTTTTTTTGGCCAGGCTGTGAGGCATGTAGGATCTTAGTTCCCCAACCAGGGATTGAACCCATGCCCCCTGCATTGGAAGTGTGGAGTCTTAACCACTGGACCGCCAGGGAAGTCTTGGTGTCGGTTCTTTTTAAGCTCCACCCCCAGATTATTATATTGTACAGTGAACGTCCCCATTTCAATATGGGAAATGTCTAATGGTGCTGGGAAATTCACAACCGTATGTTCGAAGAACCAATAAGTTAGTTAAAAATAGTTGAGTCACCTACTTCTGTGGCTGGAAGAAATTATTTTTGATAAATAAATATATATGATTTGCCAAATACTTTGACTAGTACACAGAACCCAATTTCACCTTCTCTTGCTACAAAAAGAATGCTCCAAAAGCTGTCACCTGTTCCTAGTAAGTGGCATCACTGCCACAGCCAAGCTAGAATTGTCCAAGTCATTTCCCCCATTCCCGGTCCTCTAGTACCCATCCAAAGGCATGGTTGACCGACCCTGTGGGCTTTGACCTTATAAATCCCCGTATTCTCCTCTTCTCCATCACCACTGCTTTGTCCTACCTCACATATAACTCCTTCCTTTCTAACGGCCCTGCCTTCAGTAACCATCCACACCCTCTGAATCCAACTTACATCCTTCAGCCAGAGATATTTTTTAGAACACGTATACATGTCATTGAAGGATATTGAGTTGGCTTGGCTTTAAACAACAGCAAAATAGAATATAAACAAACATTTGTTTATCAAAAACTAAAAAAAGTCATGTTTTGGGCTTCCCTGGTGGCGCAGTGGTTGAGAGTCCGCCTGCCGATGCAGGGGACACGGGTTCGTGCCCCGGTCTGGGAGGATCCCACGTGCCGCGTGAGCCACGGCCGCTGGGCCTGCGCGTCTGGAGCCTGTGCTCCGCGATGGGAGAGGCCCCAACAGTGAGAGGCCCGCGGACCGCCAAAAAAGGGGAAAAAAAAAAAAAAAAAGTCATGTTTTGGGCTTCCCTGGTGGCGCAGTGGTTGAGAGTCCGCCTGCCGATGCAGGGGACACGGGTTCGTGCCCCGGTCTGGGAGGATCCCACGTGCCGCGTGAGCCACGGCCGCTGGGCCTGCGCGTCTGGAGCCTGTGCTCCGCGATGGGAGAGGCCCCAACAGTGAGAGGCCCGCGGACCGCCAAAAAAGGGGAAAAAAAAAAAAAAAAAAAGTCATGTTTTAAAGTTAAAAAAAAGAAGGTAGGTCCTAGAATTATTGCAGAAGACATTATCATTTTTTTAAACATTTTTTTAACATCTTTATTGGAGTACAGTTGCTCCACAATGGTGTGCTAGCCTCTGCCCTACAACAAAGCAAATCAGCCATACATATACACACACCCCATTATTGGAGTATAATTGCTTTACAATGGTGTGTTAGTTTCCGCTTTATAACAAAGTGAATCAGCTATACATATACATATATCCCCATATCTCCTCCCTCTTGTGTCTCCCTCCCACTCTCCCTATCCCACCCCTCTAGGTGGTCACAAAGCACCGAGCTGATCTTCCTGTGCTGTGCAGCTGCTTCCCACTAGCTATCTATTTTACATTTGGTAGTGTATATATGTCCTTGCAACTCTCTCACTTCGTCCCAACTTACCCTTCCCCCTCCCTGTGTCCTCAAGTTCATTCTCTACATCTGCGTCTTTATTCCTGTCCTTCCCCTAGGTTCTTCAGAACCTTTTTTTTTTTTTAGATGCCGTATATATGTGTTAGCATACGGTATTTGTTTTTCTCTTTCTGACTCACTTCACTCTGTATGACAGACTCTAGGTCCATCCACCTCACTACAAATAACTCAATTTCATTTCTTTTTATTGCTGAGTAATGTTCCATTGTATATATGTGCCACGTCTTCTTTATCCATTCATCTGTCTATGGACACTTAGGTTGCTTCCATGTCCTGACTATTGTAAATAGAGCTGCAATGAACATTGTGGTACATGACTCTTTTTGAATTATGGTTTTCTCAGGGTATATGCCCAGTAGTGGGACTGCTGGGTCATATGGTAGTTCTATTTGTAGTTTTTTAAGGAACCTCCATACTGTTCTCCATAGTGGCTGTTACGCAGTTCTTGGAGAATCTCCAGCCTAGAGGGGTATCTGAATGAACTTCTATATTTGGTTAACTAGATCTAAGGGAAAACTAAACACAGGAAAAATAAAGCCAGTAGAAGCAAGGGAGGGAAAGAAGTCTGCCCCCACCCGTTTTATAAACTTTTAGATGTATTTAGAATAAAAAAGTTAGAAAAGGACAAAAGAGTAGCAGTTCCATCTGAATTCTTTGCCCATGTTATGAGTCACCATCACATGGCTGTTTGGGGGTCTCCTTTAATCTTGCCTCCCTTCAAGGGCATCATTGACTACTGTTTTATTTTTGCCCCTATTTCCTGTCCCCAAATGAGGTTTGGCTGCACTTTGATGTTTGACTTGTTAACTCTGACCATGTAGTTTAAAGGAAATTTTAGAAACCTCTAGGTCTGCCCCCAGTGTGGTTGTTTCTATGAATATCACTCACTTGTTTTTATTTCTTGTTACTGGTGGTCCAAACTAATTGCCAGTAACAGTTTCTCTTTACTCCCTTATTTTTTCCTTTTCGAACTATCCAGAATGATTTTGTTTTCCTTTAATAGTTTGTACATTGAGTTAATTATAGTTTCACAAACTTCTACTAGAGGATGTTCGTGGGCAACATGTACGTCAGCAAATTTCAGCCAAAATTTAAGTGGACTTCATTCTAAATTGAATGGTTATTTCCATATTTACAGGGAGTTTTTATATCCTGCTCTCCCTCCCCAAATATGACATTTAGTGTTGAGTTGTTAAATCCCTTAGAATCTTAGAAGGTAAAATAGTTGCCTCTGAAACCATGTTTGCTCTACAATTTTCAGTGTCTAGTACACTTAAATCAGATTTACAAAAGGTTTTTCATGTAAATTCCATTAAAGTATTACAAATAAAACAATTTAAATTATAATGAAAACTTTTTCTGGTTGTAATAATACATATCAACCTCTCATATCAATTCAGACATCTTTTAGCTCTATGCAGAATTTCTTTTTTTCAGCCCATGCCCTCTAAAAAAAAGGTTAAGTTGCATTATAGGAGAGTTTTTCAAGCATGGGGCCGATTGAGTACAAAGTTTCCTTGTGCCCGGAGTGGTGAATAGTCTTAACCAGCTGCCTCTGAATAGAGTAAGTGTTGGGCTAACAAAGTTTATTAATAGTACTACACACATTCATCTCATCACTGTACACCTCTGTTAAAATAAGATGTCTTAAACACATCATCTACACGTGGTGGAATATAAATTGCTCAAATTTAATGAATTGCTCAAATTCTGTTTAAAATTTAAAACATGTTTTAATGTACTGCTACCATTATTGAACAAACTATATTTGTATAAAAAATTAATTAGCATTGAATGAAAAGGGTTTTTTAATTAATTTTTTAAACAGTTTTGGCTTTTAGCAATTTAAAATTAAAGTCCACATTTTATTGCATTTCTTGTCTGAGTTAACCCCTGAAAATTAAGTCTAGTAAATAAGATAATATGTCACTTATAGAAATAGCACAAAATAAGGTGAAAGTAATGAAAGAGTAAGCATAACACAAAACATTCATTTTCATGCTCAGTAAGAAATTTTTTTTGGTAACACTTTCTTTAGTGATTTAGTCATCTTTGAATTAAAAGGAAAACTTCACTATTAAAAGTTTTATTATTTTTATGAGTATTTCCTGGATATGTTTTTGCTATTTTAAAGGTTGAAACTGGTCTCTAAGCAATGGTGAGGAATATTTTCTACAACTAAATTTATCTGTAAATTGATACTGTGCATAAAACTCCCAACCCAAAGTAATATCATGGAAAATATTTTGGGATCCAAAGAATATTATAAAATTCTATGTTAAATAATAATTATATTTAGAAAATTATCATTAGCTATAATTCTTTTTAAACACATTTTACCAGACTTCCTTAACGCTTTACAGATACTAATAAAATTTAATGTGATTTTCACTAATCATTAGAGAAATGCAAATCAAAACTACAATGAGGTATCACCTCACACCAGTCAGAATGGCCATCATCAAAAAATCTAGAAACAATAAATGCTGGGGAGGGTGTGGAGAAAAGGGAACCCTCTTGCACTGTTGTTGGGAATGTGAATTGATACAGCCACTATGGAGAACAGTATGGAGGTTCCTTAAAAAATTAAAAATAGAACTACCATACGACCCAGCAATCCCAGTACTGGGCGTATACCCTGAGAAAACCATAATTCAAAGAGTCATGTACCACAATGTTCATTGCAGCTCTATTTACAATAGCCAGGACATGGAAGCAACCTAAGTGTCCATTGACAGATGAGCGGATAAAGAAGACGTGGGGGCTTCCCTGGTGGTGCAGCTGTTGGGAGTCCGCCTGCCGATGCAGGGGGCGCGGGTTCGTGCCCCGGTCTGGGAGGATCCCGCGTGCTGCGGAGCGGCTGGGCCCGTGAGCCATGGCCGCTGAGCCTGCGCGTCTGGAGCCTGTGCTCCGCAGCGGGAGAGGCCACAGCGGTGAGAGGCCCGCAAAAAAAAAAGAAGACGTGGCACATATATACAATGGAATATTAGTCAGCCATAAAAAGAAACGAAATTGAGTTATTTGTAGTGAGGTGGATGGACCTAGCATCTGTCATACAGAGTGAAGTAAGTCAGAAAGAGAAAAACAAATATCATATGCTAACACATATATATGGCATCTAAAAAAAAAAAAAAAGAAAAGGTTCTGAAGAGCCTAGGGGCAGGACAGGAATAGAGACGCAGATGTAGAGAATGGACTTGAGGATGTGGGGAGGGGGAAGGGTAAGCTGGGAGGAAGCGAGAGAGTGGCAAGGACATATATACACTACCAAATGTAAAATAGATAGCTAATGGGAAGCAGCTGCATAGCACAGGGAGATCAGCTCAGTGCTTTGTGACCACCTAGATGGGTGGGATAGAGAGGGTGGGAGGGAGATGCAAGAGGGAGGGGATATGGGGATATATGTATATATATAGCTGATTCACTTTGTTATAAAGCAGAAACTAGCACACCATTGTAAAGCAATTATACCCCAATAAAGATGTTAAAAAAAATTAGTGTGATTTTATATAATCTCTTTGAAGTGGATGAGAAGCCATTTGTACAACTAAGGTAGGGAGAATATGAACATCTATTAGATGAATATAAAAATACAGAGCAAATCAGTAATGAAAGTTGTTTACAAGCCTGAGATATCTAAAGAGCTAACTTCTGATCCACTTCCTATATTTCACTGTTATGTAAAAATTGGAAGTTTGCTTTCTCAGGTCTACTAAGAAGAGAATCATTTGCAAAATATCATGGAATAAGGTAGAAAAGGAACCTAAGCTAAGAGCCTAAGGTGTACTGGCAGAGTAGCCTGCTTGGCTGCATTGGGTAACTAGAAATTACAGATTCCCTGTAATACCTGCCTGGTGCAACGTGCTCCCGGGGACCAGCAGAGGTTCTCAGCCTTGGTTTAATGCTTACAATCACCTGGGGAGCATTCAATAAAATGCGGCTGTCCAGAACACACCTGAGAGTCCCTAAGGGTATGCTCAGGTGTCCATTTTTTTTAAAAAATCGCCATCTTACTCCACCACCTGATTTTAATGCTCAGTGATTAGATGTTGGCTGATCGTTCGTTGGGAACCATTTATTTTCACTCTTTGTAAGTGTTCGACTGGGCCTGGTGTTCAAATGTGAGCCTCATGTTCAGATGCCCAGGTACAGAAAAGAGGTTAGAGTGGAAACAATAGCGGCACGCAATTCTCTGAAAAACAGAAAAGAAACACCCCTTAACAATGTTGAATAACTAAATTAGATTCTAAAATGAAAGGAATTGCAAAGCACAGTCTCTTTTTCTTTTACTTCTTATAAAGGCTTGAGTTCCTAAGACTTATATTTTATTCTTGAAGAGGAATGTGGAAGAGGTGAAGCAGGATCATGGGAGTGGGGGGCCGGTTTAAGGGGACAGAGACTCACCGGCCTGTGTGCTTTCAGGTTGTGCCCCAGGGAGAGGGATCCTGCCCAATTTCAGGTAATCAGTGAACTAGTTTTGAATGGAGAAATGACTCTGGACTGGAAATGTCTTGTGATTAGAGAAAAGAGCCTGTCTCTCTGAATTTTGGGGTGGCATTTTATTTGCCGTTATTAATTTATTTCCTCTTTTAAAAATTGCAAACGTAAAGCCACATAGAAAGTGGCTGCTGGTCTGTCTCCTTTATATTGTACTTAACCACAAAGCAACCCCCTCTCCGGACTGACTACAGGAAGTATATGTGGAAACTTTTTGAAAACTAAGTGTTGTGCAAACATATTATTAGCATTAGTTGTGTACATGTCAGTCTCTCCTTGCTAGTTTTCGCTCATTCATCTCTTTATTCCCAAAATCTAGCTCCTAATAGGCAGCTAATAAATATGAGTGACATTTAAAAAAGAAAAGGAAAAAACACTGATTT
Organism: Lipotes vexillifer; assembly: GCF_000442215.2. Taxonomy (NCBI): domain Eukaryota; kingdom Metazoa; phylum Chordata; class Mammalia; order Artiodactyla; family Lipotidae; genus Lipotes; species Lipotes vexillifer. Next base: position 73,084 of record NW_006769399.1, read on the forward strand.
AGATACAGCAAAAACTGAAGGCTTTCTTTCTGCAAATACATGCCCCTTCCCATGTATTAAAGATACTGTGTATCTTTAAAAATCTTTTTCTGCAAAGACAGAAACAGAGCTTATATTTTTGTTTCTGTACTTTGATGGAGCTATATTATTCTGCGGCTTTCTGTTATTTATGATATACCTGGATATTTTTAACATCGGTGTTTAAACATTGTCCTCAATTTCTAACCACTGAAGAATAGTCTGTAGTATCCACATAATGACATTTATATGGCCATCTCCCTATTGATGGGCATTTGTGTTTGTTTTATTTGTTTCTTTGTTTTTGCATCCCGTATTTGAATAGTTCTATAAAATAGATTCCTAAAAATAGAATTTCCTGATTTTAAAATCATATATAATTTTTTGGTATGATACCAAAGTGCCCTCAAAAAAAGCCTGTGTCAGTATCTACCACCCAAATAGTGTGTGATAATACCCACTCGCACATCTTACCAGGCCTGGGTACCATTACATTTCTTTCTTTCTTTTGTTAAACTACATTTAATGGAGAAAATGACATTTTATTGTTATTTTACATGTTACTGTATACTTTCTGAACACTGTACCTAAGTCTAAAATATATATTTTAATCTAAGTGGCAACTAATGTATATAATTTACAATATATCAAACTGCTCTTTCTATTTTTCTAAATTTCTGTTAAAGTATAATTTTGATGTTTAAGTATTTTTCCTATATATCATAATTTATATTACTGTAATCCTATTGTTGAACATTTAATGTCTTTCCAATGCCTCACTAATATAATCACATCAGTGAAAACCCTTGTACATGTGTTGTTTTCTCTTCTTTATGAATAATTTATTAAAATAAATTTCAGATAGTGATATTACTGGGTCAGAATTTTAACTCTTTTTATGATTCTTGATAAGAATTGTTAAATTGCTTTACACAAGAGATAGGTCATGTTTTATGATCATCAAGAGCATATTCCTACTATAGCAGATTCTTGACTATCTGAAATACGTTAGATTTATTATTCTAAATTTAAATAATTTATATAAATTTACTTTTATAAATTGTACTTAATGGATTATATACACAGAGAATGCTGAGGTATATATTTATATTTTTCATGTTTAAAAATGCTTACTTTATAATGCTAACTGAAAGCAACAGGACACAGAATGAGGTATAAATTAAATATGTAAAATTATATATACCTCAACAATAGATCAATTTAATTTAATTTTTTAGACCTCTTTGTTTTTCTCCTAATTAATCACAGTGTGTATTACACCAGGGCTGAATGTCCTCCACTATTCCTGGGGTCAAAAGATCTGTCTTTTTCTTTTAGGAAATTTACCAGTGGTGTGGATCCTCTTGTAACAAATATGAGCGTCTGAAGGCCAGCCAGGTTGCCATTGGCATTCGGGACAATGAAAGGAAAGGAAGATCTCAACTAATTGTGGTGGAAGAAGGGCATGAACCATCAGAGCTTATAAAGGTATTGAAAGCTTGCCACTCTAAGTTTTGTGTGTGTTAGTGTGTGTGTTAGATTTAATAACTTCTCTAATACTTAGGCTAAGGTTAGGTAAGAGGAAGTATCAGGGTTTTATAAGTCATGGTACTAGGAAAATAGAACATCACGACTGTTTTCTCCCACCATTGGGATGACTATCAAAGGAAGTCTTGTGCCTGTCTTCTGTGATATTCAAGGACAAATAGGTGGGCAAAACCTTTGAGATTGTCTATAAGAAAATATTTTGGAAGAAACATAATAGTTTTTTCATCTGGGCTTCTCAGATTTTTTTTAACGCAGTGATTTTCTTCAATTTTAAAATTAACAATTATTTCATTAAAAGAATGAAATAAAATCTTATACCAATAGATTAAATACACCAATATTTTAAATACTTCAATCATTTTAACTAAGAATTACAGTATAGGCAAGACATAATTTTAGTATAGTTGTTAAATCAGTATGAATTGTCTGTATGGCTCTTTATACCTCTGTCATTTACTTAATCAACATACAAGTCCCGGACATTTAGTTGTGACAAAGTGTATATATGGTATATATTCCCTTAAGTAAGATTATCAGTCAAAGGGTATAATCATATTCAGGTGTCTAGATACACGTTGGTAAATTGATTCCCATTTATTCATTCAACAAATATTTATTGAATTCCTACATGAGCCTAGCACTAAATGTTTGTACCAGTTGCTGCTTCCTTGACCAAGCACTGTGTTCCTTTATGACTTTACAGAGCACTGTCAGGATATCCTGTTGTAGTACCTTTTTGAATCTTCCCACATGTAATAGTAGCAGGAGGTATCTCTTTGAGTTTTCCTTTCTCTAATTTCCTGGGATATTATGCATTTTCCCCCAATGATTTTAGGCATTAGACGCTTAAATTTTTCTAAAGACAATCCTGTAAACATATATTTTTAATATTTTTTATTTAGAGCAATTTAATGCATTAGAGTTACCTGATCTGATGCTAGCCTACATAATCCAGCAATCGAAAATTATATGAGATCATTTTATTGATTATAATGTCTTTAACCTTTATTACTTTAATAACCACCAAACACAGACTTTCACATTAATGATGTTTTAGAAATAATTTTAATTCAATGGGAAGATGATCACGGTACAATTCTAAGAGAAAAGGCAGGCTATAAAATTTTAGGTACAATATTATCTTAATATGTAAGTTTACATTATATAGCTATATATTCATATATACATTTATATCTGGAAAGAAATATGCTGAAATATTACCAACACTACCAATATATGGCTTTGACTCTGGGGATTTGGCTTCTTGTTATTTTTTTCTTCATTTGTCTTTGTGTTTTCAAAATTTATTATAATGGATGTGTATTCCTTTTATAATTAGAAAAAAAAGGCCATCTGAAAAAATAAAATAAGGGATGACTATTGAAACCTGGGTTTTCAGAATTCAGACTAACATTACTAATACATCAGACCTTGAAACTATTTAGAGCACATTCTTGATCTTTTAATATTTTTTAAAGACCTCTGTTCTGCAGATGTGATCACCATTTAAGTCATCTAATTCTCATATTTGGGAGCAAAAATCTATAAATAAGATGTATTTCTAATTGATTATAACGTCTTGTCTCAATAGCTATACTTTGATAGAAGTGGAGCCAGGGACACAGTTTGCCCTTGTAGGGAGCTAGAGGGAGTGTTGCGTTAACTGTCAGGCTAGCTTCTCCATGGTCATCTTGGAAAGTCCCTTAAACTCTCATTGTCTCTGGTTCCTCATTTGTAAAGTGAGGGTTAGACAAAGTGGCTTTTCTGGTCCCTTTAGATTCCAGTGATCTGTGATTCAACCTTGTCTCTCAGGCAATGGCTGTGTTTAATTACCAGTCATTTGTAGTCTGTTCTAGGCAACAAAACCACTGAGGCCAAGGGCCTTAACTGTGCATATGTATTTTTGATGTCTTTGCTTATTGGATATCACTCAAAGTTCTGAGAAAGAAAAACTTATTGGATATCACTCAAAGTTCTGAGAGAGAAAAGCTTAAATAGTCGATGACTATATTATGCTGTTAAATTAAAATGAGAAGATGCAAACCTGAAGAAAAAAATTTGTAAAAATGTAACTTTGATTTTAAAATATCGATGATAGGGATAAGGGACATACTGTTTAATATAAAATGCTATGTCTGTGTTTTAGGGGCTCTTTGTGTTTTGGCTTCTAAAAAATCCTAGAAAACACCGACTTTGTTTCCATTCAGTACATTCAATTTATACTGCATTATGATGGACAGCTGTCACTCACAATTTATCTGAACTGAATTTTGAGTGAAAGCGTTTTTTTTTTTTTTGTTAAAAAGCATTCAGTGGGAAGTTCTGTTTTCAGAAATGTTCTTTTGTGGCCTGATTACAAGGGTAGGTAGTTGTTTGATGAATTAACTATGGACTTATGATAAACAAGTTTGACCTCTAGGCTTTCTTAATGTTGTACTGTAACAATAGAATTCAAAGAGCTCATGAACTTGGTTGGGAAAAAAATTACAGCTTCATTTTCACCGATTTCTTTGTGAAAATTTAATCCAGTTGTGAATGTAGTTGATAAACCACAGTAGCATGAGCAGAAGTTGTGACTTTTCAGATCACACTATAGGTATTGCATATAACCTCAAAAGTATCATTTATGCTCATCACTACTTGGTAATTATGGCAGTTATTAGACCTGCTTTTCAATAATATTATTTAATAAGTAAATGAAGAAGCTTATTTATTACTTTGTTTGCTTTTTTAAATATATTTTGATTTTTTGATAGTTGTATTCTAATATAATTGGTTTCCATTGTAATACTAAGTATTTTATTTTATACGTTTAAAAAATACACTTATCAGTAGGGGTTCATAGGCTTCAAAAGTGGTCCAAAATGGTCCATAGCACACAGACAAAAAAGGTTACCTCATTTAAGATAATGGAACACGACTTCTTTTTCTGAGACTCTAATGCAACTGTTGACTTTGCTAGAGGGTTCCAAAAATCTAAAAATCTTTCAAAATATCTTATAAAATTGACCTGTTAAGTGACTCATTTTTAATGAGAATTTTAAAAAATTATTTATTTCCAAAAACTTTGAAAGTGTATATATGAAAGTGGGTAATGGCTTGAAATCAAGGACTTTTCAACCAGTTAAATGATGTGATTGTCATGACTCCATATTCAATGCTAAATTTTTGGAACAAGTCTTTGTAACACATTCAAGTGATCAACACTGAAAATATTGAAAAAAATTTTTTCTGAGAGTCTTTTGAAAAATTGATCTTTATTTAGAGGTAGTTCAACTGTCTTTCAATCACAATATTATTTTCACACAATTTTAATATGGCTTATCTCTAGGATGATCATAAATTTATCCTTCAAACAAAACACTCTGGAGAGTAATAGTGGGCACTAACCAGACAGGACATGCATTAACAAGAACTGTCTGGGGAAACAGGATGTGTGGTCAGCCTCTTATCTGTATCTTCAGCACTTTTAAAAGCTTGTATGCCTAAATATGAAGGTAATCCTATAAGCAGAACTAACTAAAGCCTGTAATTAAAGTCATGTATACTCTGTGCTTGTTTTCTCCTAACTTTACATGTTTACCATGAAAAGCTGCATGTAAATTATGTAAAGCTTTTTTCTTTTCATATTTAAAATAAATTATCAATGAATGTGAAGGAAAATTAAATATCTCACTAGCCCGAAGGTCTCAAACTTTCTTTGTTGATTCTACTCATTCTCGAAACATTAGGAGGGAGGCTAAAAGTCCCTTGAGGAAAAATGGCTAAGGTGAATAACTTATCAGTATGTTTTATAGACTTTCATTTTTAAAAAGATAGCACTGGGTAGATATCAAAAACAGGATAAAAGGGCTTCCCTGGTGGCGCAGTGGTTGAAAGCCCGCCTGCTGATGCAGGGGACACGAGTTCGTGCCCCGGTCCGGGAGGATCCCTCATGCCACCGAGCGGCTGGGCCCATGAGCCATGGCCGCTGAGACTGCGCTTCCGGAGCCTGTGCTCCGCAACGGGAGAGGCCACAACAGTGAGAGGCCCGCGTATCGAAAAAATAAAACAGGATAAAGAAGGAGCAAGTTGTTTGAAGACAGACACCAAAAACAACGGGAACTACGAACCTGGTGTTTTTCAATGTAATTTAATAAACTTGTTAAGTCTATAATCATTGTAAATGCTAGTGAAGGAATCCTGGCAGTAAAAATACTACAGGGAGATGGTTAGCAGATGCTATGTTGTTGAACTGTTAGATTTCTTGCTTCTATAAAAACACTGAGGCTCCCTGGAAAGTTATATGCACAATCATTATTTTAGATTTGGGTAAAAGAAGAAAATTGGAAAGAAAAATTAGAATGTCATATGATGTCTCAGTTAATAAGTATTTTTTTCTTTTTGTAAAAGCACATATTTTATTATTAGAGACATAGCACAACAACAAGTGGGAGAGCGCGCAGAGGAACAGTTTGCTTAGTTAAGACAGAAGCAAGGCAGAGATGCACACCCGGAGAGCAAGGGTGTGGGCATCCTCCCTAATGAGGAGGAGCCAGTAAGTGTTTATTGATCACTGGGTTGGTTCCCAGTAAAGTTCAGACTGTATTTTTTTGTCTGATTGAGAAGATAAGCATGCACCCGGTCTAAAACATAGTCCTAGAGTGGTAACAGGTTGTGAGGGTCCTCAAATGCCAGAGAAAACACAGTCAGAATGATACCACCAGTGGTTGAAAGACTTCTCATGATAAAACTTATGTATTTTATTTTATTATTTTTTTAAAATTTATTTTATTGAAGTATAGTTGATTTACAATGTTGTGTTCATTTCTGCTGTACAGCAACGTCATTCCGTTATACACATATATATATGTATATACACACATTCTTTTTCATATTCTTTTCCACTATGGTTTATCACAGGATATTGAACATAGTTCCCTGTGCTGTACAGTAGGACCTTATAGTTTATCCATTCTGTACATAATAGTTTGCATCTGCTAATCCCAAACTCCCAATTCATCCCTCCCAAATTTATGTATTTTAGACTCTATGACAATAGCGTATAAAATAGATTAATCTCCAGAGGATCTCCCAGTATAGGAATTATGTTCATCTTGTTACTATAAGTAATAATTGACTACTTGAAAATAAGAAAATTTATTCAGTCATTCTTTTGAGAAGTTGATCAGATATTTATGATGTGCTCATCTGGTAATCTTGTAAATAAAATCTAGAGTTGAATTGTGCATATATTTCTTAAATTATCCTTTAGATGTCTATTTAGGCAAAGAGTAAAATTTTAGTTATACTTCCCCAAAGTACTTTGCCCAATGAAATTTATATCTTAACAATGCTACTCTAAATTCCTTGAAGACAAGACATTGCCTTTATATCTGTGGAACCCTCAGAGCTCTCATTGCTCATTAATATTTAGAAAATTAATACAATTAACTGGGAACTTTGTGGTTCTAGAAAACCAATTACATTTGTCTTCCTGTTTTCTAGAGGATAGTATTGCTTTAAAAAAATTCCCTGTGTTTTAGATGATAGTGTTGGTGAAGATATGAACAAAGCCATATGGTTGATTAAGTTTTAAAACCAACTGCATTTATGTAGGAGCAGTTAGTGTTTAGATAAGGATAATCCATAGAGTCTGCTAGTCTTCTTTCCACAGATTGATAGTTACAGCTCATCTCCTGGAAAGTGATAACTGAGTCTTGAGCTTATCTACCTTCCCACGTTTTAGGCAGATTGCATACACTCCAGGTGAGAGTACCTAGCACAGTAAGAAATAGACAGCAAATGTCTAAAACTTCATTCTGTGAATAAAGATGCATGTCCCCAGGAGCTGCAGTTGGATTCTGCCATCTGTAAAATCTTCCTTCCCAGGTCAGGTCACCACCCCATTTAGTGTTCAGCAAAATTGGACACTATTTCTGTTTTTGTCCACTTAGTGTGGACTAAAACACACTAAGTGCACACTTAGCGTCCACTTTGTCCACTCTTCTTGCTGTTTAGTACACATCACTGATGTCCACTGGCCTTGATCACTGTGCGTGGCTGCTGCCTACAGTCTGGGTGCTGCCTCTCCTCACTACTGGGTTAAAAGTGAATGTGGGGCTTCCCTGGTGGCGCAGTGGTTGAGAGTCCGCCTGCTGATGCAGGGGACACGGGTTCGTGCCCCGTTCCAGGAAAATCCCACATGCCGTGGAGCAGCTAGGCCCACGAGCTATGGCCGCTGAGCCTGCGCATCCAGAGCCTGTGCTCCGCAACGGGAGAGGCCACAGCAGGGAGAGGCCCGCGTACCGCAAAAAAAAAGTGATTGTGCTCCGTGCACTCCAAGGAACTACACAGATGTAGAGCTTTGTTTTTGAAATCACCCAAAATATTTGTCGTATCCTTAACATCAATGCTTAACATCAAAGGCGGTGGTGCTAACGCTTCCCAAGGTTGTACAATTTAAATTTACAGAAAGTCAAAGCAGGAGTGATTTTGAACATTTAATCATCTAAGCACTGGAATAGTAATACAGTTCTAGCATGTAGAGCAAAAGGTGAAGAAAAAGCAAGCTGGAATTTGGAAATTTAGAATTGTCAACATTCCGTGAAGCTTCTCTGTGGAAACGTTTGCTTTCATAGCATAACCTTGAGTTTACTGGATTTACATGGCGTTATATTTTAATCTTTTAACTAAAATAACATTGTGTATTTGAATCATGCTTAGTCATTTTAAAAATGATACCATAGAGAATAGGAGAAACTTTATTTTCTGGGGATGATTTTTGATTAGATAAATCAATCCCCATTTATCTTTGTAAAATAGTATCAAATGAACCAAAGAAGTGCCAATAATAAAAGTCGGGGAGCTGTTTTTTGTGTTTCTTTTAGGGTTTTTTTGGTTTTTGCGGTATGTGGGCCTCTCACTGTTGTGGCCTCTCCCGTTGCGGAGCACAGGCTCCGGACGCGCAGGATCAACGGCCATGGCTCCCGGGCCCAGCCGCTCCGCGGCACGTGGGATCTTCCTGGACCGAGGCACGAACCCATGTCCTATGCATCGGCAGGCAGACTCTCAACCACTGCGCCACCAGGGAAGCCCAGGGAGCTGTTTTGAAAACCCCCTTCATGAGCATTTTGGAACAGTGAATATACAGTATTTTTAAAGGGTCTAAAGATTTATAGGAAAATAGTATAAATAAGAATCAAAATCACAGCTTTTTAGCATCAGGGAATAAACATGGGTGTTTTGAGCTCCTTAAATGTAAATGATAGTTATTTTGTGGGTTTGTAACGCACACACACTACTCATTAAATTATTTTCTGTTGCCCTCTTACTTCATTGTTAGTCACAACTCTGTACCTTGTGAGGATGGAAATTTGAGTTGCCTGAGATACTAATTTGGTCAATAGGCACAGTAAACACTTTTAACACTAAGAGACAACAAAAAACGTTTTGTGAGAGAGGTACACTTCTCTTTGTGTGCTATCCAATTAGTTTTAGCTTCCTTGTTTATCCCTCCTTTATTTTCCAACCTCCTTTTGTAAGTTTTTGGGAAATTGAACAGTCTGACATATTTTGGAATTTCCTATTTATATCGCGTGGTGTCTGGCACATCAGAGACGTTCACCAGAATTTGTTGTCTGAAATAACATTATTATGAGAGCCAAGTGGAGAGAGAAGGTCCATTTATGGGTTTACCATTCAAAGAATTTTAAGGTAAAGGGGTCCAAAATATTTGCCACTCTCTCTAGATTAGTCCTCATATTCCGTATAGAGAGGAAGTATCAGAGGCACCAGAAAATAGAAATCTTTCCTTTTCTTATATCTGTTGCATTGTAATTAAATCATTTCCTCCGTTTTGCTTTACAGCAATGATACTTAGTACACACCTCAAATCCAAAGATTATAGTGACGAGTAGTGCATGCTGCAAAGTTATGATGCTTCCAAGAGCACTGTAGTTACTGTAGCTATTTGTATCTACCATTTATTGACAGCTTACTTTATGTGCCAGGCAGAGTTCAAGGCACCATCATTTGTTGTCATTTATTTTAATGAATCTTTTATTTGGATGTCTAGTATTTAATTCAGATATCCATTTTGTTCCTCACCAATTCATCCAATGGGGGAAGTTGAAATATTCTGAACAAAGATAAGAAATAGAGTAAAAGTATAGTTAACTATATACAATAAGATAATAATTTTTCAAATAATCTTCCACTTTGTCACACCCAAGTTCAACACTGAAGACTTGTGACCTCACTGATAAGTTGTCACTTTTATATAATCAGTCCAAACTAATACTACTTGGCAAGCATTTCTGAATGAGGTCATTTCCCCTTTAGTTTGCAGCTGAAGTGAGGGACAGTGATAGAACCCATCAACAGGATAAAGCAGTTCCAAGACAGATGGGTTGTATGGAAGGGTGGATCTTTTCTATATTTGAAATGATAAACTAACACAAATATTAAGCTAGAATGGCAGGTTTCTAATCTCGCTATTATTTATATTTCTCCTCATGTTTGTTATAATATTAGTGATTATATATATATAATATATATTTATATAGTAAATATATATATTATATATATTATATTAATATAATATATTATATTATATATATATAAATATATTATATATATAGTAAAAAAAGACTTACAGTAAGATTATATTTTCTTTCAGCAATTTTAGGTCAATTTCTTCTTATTCCTATGCTAAGAATTAGCCAAACTCAAATATCAAAGGGTCAGATCGCTAAGATTCAGTGATTCACAACTCCTTGACATTCATTTTGTAAAATAAATAGTTAAAATATATAATAATAGTTCACTGTAATATTAATTTTATATGTTTCCTCTTAACATCTTGTGCTAAGAATTAGCCAAACCCAGATATTAGAAGGTTGACTTTTCAAGAGTCAATGATTCACAACTCCTTAGTATTTATTTTGTAATTATTGTCTAATATCATGAGGAAAAGTGTTCACGTATTGGAAAGAACTTCCTAAGATAGAGGCCATTTAGGTTGTGATTTTAAGTCATGTTTATCCAGAGCCAAGGATCGCACTGTGATGGAATTGGGTTATATTGACAGTACTTCTGCAAATGCAAAACTGTTGTTATTGCTATTAGAATTGCTGTTATGTTTGCAAGGGTATCCAGTGCATCACCATTTTACAATGACTTTGTTTTGGATGTGTGTGTGTGTGTGTGTGTGTGTGTGTGTGTGTGTGTGTATTTATATATATAGGTATATATATATACCTATATATATATTTATATGTAAGAAGGATTTGTCAGGAAAGCATGGTTTGTTCTTGTCCATACAGTATCCTCTCAGTGGAAACTCTCAATAGGAAATCCTCAGTTCTGGATATTCCATAACATTTTACTAATCAGAAAAGAGGTACTAACGTACTATTAATCAGAAAATCTGTTAGTATCTGTACACAAAAAAGCCATACAAATACACTGGGAAATGAAGTCCTATACCATGTGTAACTGTGAAATTAAATATCAATGCTCTATTTCAATGAAGGCTGGCAACTAAAAAAGCCACAACCAAAACTAAAAATAAATTTTGATGAAATCTGATAGAGGACATGTGGACAAGACAAATATGTTGACTAAAAACTGTTCCAAAGCAAGTAGCAAATGCCCCACAATTGCATATCATTTGCTCTGCTATTCACTGTTGTGGTGCTCCATTGCTAGGTGACGGCATAATTTCATCTTGTCATGCCTTACAAGGGTAAGGGCAAATGGCCCACTGGTCAGCTGAATTTTCTGTTCACTTTTTACTCTTTCTAGCTGCATTTTTCTTTGTATGATGCAAGTGCTTCTTATCGTTGACACAGAAATTCCATAATCTAAGAAGCAAATTTGTCATGGATTTTATTTGCTGCAGACGAGGTCCACCAGAAGCACCACCAGGACACACATTCAGTGTTTACCATATGACTGGCGTTCTTCTGTGGGCTGTACATGGATGAGCTAATTTAATTCTTACAACAGCCCTGTGAAGTGGATACAGTTATTATCCCCTGTCTTGGTCTGTGTTCCTCCAAAAGCCAACTTGGAGACAAGGACTTGAGAGCAGATTGTTATTTGGAAGATGATCCTGGAAGCGTGGAGTAGAAGTAAAATGAGGCAATAGTTTGTTAATAAGTTATTTACTGCTGCAGACAGCTGGGACTTAGTCCCTGAGGGGCCCTCTGAGAAACTGTATGGAGAACACTTCAGAACTGGCTGAGGTGGCTGCAGGATTTAGCTGGTAACTCCCATCCCTCATTTGCTGAGGGTCACTCCTTGGGTTTTAACTCCCCAGAACCTCTGGCCTGCCTTGTATGTAGATACAGTACAGCCTGGTGGCCAGATAATGCCATCAGACAGAGAGCAGAAGGCTTTGGCCTTTAAGAAATTATCTGGCGATGACCTCTGAGGTAGACCAAGGTGAGATGGGCAGGGCACCAGTAGCATCTCTACATCTTCACTTTATGAAGAAAGTAAGTCGTAGAGAGACTATGTAACTTGCCCATGTAGAAACAGGAATGGGAGACCTGTGGTTCACAGATCATGGCAGATCTTCATTCCAGAGCATGCAAATCTTAGATATGCAGAGAGATGGGAACCTCATCTGCTGTGAAGTTATTTTATAACTTGCAAAACTTTGCTACACACTTTTGACAATCATACCTATTTTATTACATATCATAAGTAATAGCTTTTGTAGCACAATTTTTGCCCTCAGTGGGCTGGCTTGACCCTTCATATCTCTTAGTGTCAGCATTCAACCTTTCATCCATACTATGGAGGCATTAGGTGCAGGGTAATTGGGGTAGACATTTTCTTTGAAAGAATATACATTCTTTTAATGTGAGTATAAAAGTTATGCAAATATTTTTCAAGAACCTCAGAGTATATGAAAGCCATTTTGAGTTTGCTCAATTTAATTTTGATGCTTGGAAATTTTCTTAATTATGTAGATAAAGAGGAAACTCACAACTCTTTGCCATAAAACTCCACCTAATCTCATTAAATGTTATATGTGAATCAGGTTTATTTACCTCACTTAATCATCATAATCATTGTGAGTGGTATTACTTATCATACTATTTTAAATATGAGAATAAGGTCACAGAGTCACTTAGTTGTGGGTCCATCCAGCTCAGGTTGTCTAATCTTAGCAAATGAAGGGATTGTCAAAAAGACAAAGGTGGGGTTGCCCATTGTGAAGCATAGAGATTAGGAACCCCAAAGGCCAATGATGAAAGTGTCCATTCAAGCACTGATTGGGTAAAAATGTCCAAATGGCTTTGAAATCTTACAATAGAAGGGTTTAATAATCCCCAGAAAGAGCAGAGGGCCTAAAATCTTTACCTAAGAGTTGACCCAGGGCAGCCTCCAAACTACTAGGCCTGCTAATTTGTCCAGGAGAGAAATTCTTTATGTGAAAATCAGAAAGACTTGGCAGACCTGTCCTGCTGGTTAAGATGAGTGAGCCAGGCTCACAGAGCTGAAGCCACTAAAGGTTTAAATCATATCACCAAACCAGGCCCTAGGAGCTCTTCAAATACACAGTGCCAGGGCTTCATTCAGAATCTTTACAGATGGGATTCAAACTTGAGTGTTCTTTATCATAACTCCTAGGTGGTTCTAATATGCAGTCAGTGAAAAACAGCTGCTGTAGTTTAAAAAGTTGACGTTCTGGCTTACATATTTTAATAACTTGTGAGTTGGGTTTCCATGTTAAAGAAACTTGTAAGTTAGCTTTCTGTAATAGTAACCTGTGGATTAGCTTTCCATATTATAATAATTTATGCGTAAACTTTCTCATGAGTTTGACCCTCTAAATTCTAATCTCTAATACATTGATGTTACAGTAATGTTGAGGTTCAGACCTGCATCATGATGAGTTTCCCAAGGCCACAGCATTCTCTGCATCCTCCTGAGCTACACTGTCAAATACAGCATCTGTGAGACATATGGCTATTTAGGTTTTGATTTAAATTTGCTAAAATTAAATAAAATTTAACATTTAGTTACTTGGTCGCCTAAGCCACATCTCAGGTGCTCAGTAGCTACAGGTAGCTAGTTACTACCATATTGGACGCCCGGATAGGGAATATTAAAGTCACAGAAAACTCTACTGGACAGCCCTGAGCTAGATAATGAAGCGAACCCTCTTTTGCAGACGCTCGGTTCACTTTGTCCTTTTATCCAAATAGGTATTTCACACGCTTTCTCTCAGTCTAAAGTACCTTATCCACTATTTGATGTATTAAATTACCCTTTATTTGACATATCAATAAAGAGGTAAAGGTATTTTAAAGGCGGGGAAGCACATCACTGAGAGAAAGCAGGAGAGCAAATGTTGGAACCATACCCAGATTAAGTGGAGCTGGCTAAAGGAGTCCGTGGCTCTTCTCAGAATTGCCTATCATTTTATATGTGTTTCTTCCCCATTATCAAATAGTAGTCTTACCAAAGGCATAAAATGCATTGAAGTAACCATAACTATGAAGCTGTACTTCACTGTAACAATTTCAAATTTTCCATATGCTTGAAATGTACTGATTTTTTTTTTACCAGTTAGGGCAAGGAAATAAGACACAAAAACTACTGAGTAATTAAAATTTTATCTCTTAGAACCTGGAAGCTTACTCTGTTTTTAGTGATAAAAGAAGCATAGCCGTTTACAGTAAAATAATTAAGGTAAGAACCGTGCCATGTCTCATTATCTATATAAAGCACTGCAGTAGGAGTTGGAAGCCCTGGGGTTTACATCCTCGCTTTGTGTTTATAAGATTTGGGCCTAAGGCAGACTTCTAACCTCTTTCAGCCTCATTTTCCTCATCTGTCAAGATGAGCTGGGGTTGGGAGGTACATAAGACCCTCTATGTTAAATGTCGGTAGGACTTGACACTGGGGTAGATCGTTTTGATCCCAGGTGACCTGGAGTTTTGAGTTATGTACTGTTCTTCCTCCAGGCCTTGTATTATCCCCTTTTCTTACTGTTCACTTTAATTACTTACTGTAGAGTGTCCAAGCACCTCGACTTTTCTGTCAGACATCAGAAGGAGGGAAAATGCATCTTGTGTGAGCAAGGTTGCAAATGTTGGAATTTTGTATCCAAAATATGTGGGGCTGGCTAAAAGATTCAAAATAAAAACAATTGCAAATGTGAAAATTCAGTAAGGATTATGAAAATACGGCAAAGTTTTTAACTGCTTCGTCCTTCTTTCTGAGAAAACAAATTTACACATAGGCCAACTTATGTTTTAAAACAAAGCCACGGTGGGTCGTATAGAAGAAACATACAAGACGCTGAGGATGGTCTTGGCACAGGTCATGAAAACCTAGAAATTCTGAAGCTAGAGGATTGTGAATCTAAAGTTGGATTGTGTATTTGCTTTAATGATTTAATATAAATATCTTCTGAGTTATTCTGAATTGATCTCCTGTGGAAGGCAAAGAGTAAACAGCGGGAAAGAAGGTCTATTTAGGCAGAGAACAAAACTGTATTTCCGCAAATTTCCAACCTCTTTAACATACTTGGAATAGTGACTTAACGTTGTTAAGCGTTTCCGTTATGTTACTGACAAAACAGAGGGGAAAAGATATAGATGCTCCCATTTTTGTATTCACATCCCATCTGTAAGAAAATAGCCTGTGCTATTTTTGGAGCCACTTACTTTCCTAGCTAAAAACTTAAGGACCCTGGGACCCTGCTGGATCCTTCTAGGTCTTTACATTAACAAATGCTTCTCTGATCAAAATGCCTTAGAGCAGTTAGGAATCCAGTAATATTTACTATCCTTTGATGAACTGAGTGGATAAGGCTGAGGCAGAAGCCTAAGGTAGACTGTATTAAAATGAAGTGATATTAACTCTGTTTGAAGTAATAAGATACTGCAGTTTATTCTATTGGGAGCAAAACAAATTCAAGAGGTGAGCAGTTTTTCTAATAAAAGTTTTTACAGTTTTATTTATTAAAGAAAAATACATGTTTCTTGTTGAAATTTTACAAAATATAGTTGTAGTAGAGAAAAATATCATCCCAAGTCACACCTTTGAAAAACGAGTAACCAAATTTTTTCCAATCTTTATTTTCACATATGCAGCTCTGTGCTTTTACAAGAAAGAGTTCATACCGTAGATAATGCTTTGAAATCTAGATTTTTATTTGAAATGTTATGAAGATTTTCCTGATAATCAATTAATTTTTGATATTATAATGACTATAGTTTTCCATTCTTTGGATGTAGCCTAATTTATTTAATCAGTTCCTTCCATGTTGGACATTTAGGTGGTTTGCATTTTTTAATATTATATAATGCTGTGATGAATATTCATTAAATTATTTTTGGCATACATTTAAATTATTTCTTTAGAATAAACTACTAGAATAGAATAATGGGATTAAATGATAGACATGCTTGTAAGGTTTCTGTTACCTACTGGTCATCACTTTTAAGAATTTTCCTTCTCACCAGGGTGCCTGGTAGAATACTGAATCTTTCCCAACACTACATACAGTCAGTTTTCTCCTGGCCTTTGACAGTTTTATGGGTAAAGAAGTATTGTTGCTCTGTTATTTTACATTCTTCGGTAGCTCTTTCATGTTTGTTACACCCTGTTGTATCTTCTCTTTAAGGGCTGCCTGCTCCCACAGCACTCTGATATGATGAGAGAACTTCTCTCTTTTGACCTTTAATGCCCACAGCATAGGCAGAACCAAGAGGAAAGGGGAGTAGACAGAGAGGATTTGGAGAAACATGAAAGCTACGTGGAGAGGAAGGTAGAGCACCGTAACCATAGTGTATGGGATGCGTGCCACCTGTGGTATTTGCTGACATTGTTCTGATCCGAATGGGAGAAATAAACGTGGCCCCTGTACAGTCTCTGCTATGAAAAAACTTCTGCTTTATCTCCAGAGACAAGCCCTAAACAGTTAAGTGAAGATCTTTTGAAGTATCTACAAGAGGCAGCACAGCCTTTTAGTTGAGAACACACACTCTGGAGCCAGAGTTCAAATCCCGACTTTGTCACTTACTGGCTGCGTGACCTTGGCCGAGTTATTTAGTCTGTTTCTTCAGGCATAAAATAGGATAATAATGGTGCCACCTCATAGGCTTGTTATGAAGATGAAATGACTTAATAAATGTAAAGTGCCTAGAATGGTGTCTGGTACATAGTAACATGTAAGCATCGGTTATATTAAATTTTTAAAGTACTTAGTGTGGCACATAATGGACTTGAAAAGTGTTAGCTGAATACATGTAACATAGTAAAAGGCAATAAATATATAAATAGATTCCAATATCTGTGGTTTAGACAAGTGGGGTACTATGTGTTAAAGGATAGTGTTCAAAGAAGTAAAATCATGAATCTCAGACAAATATAAAATAACCATGTCAAAGATGTCATTTAAGTCATTCACTAAGAAAACAACTAAGATATTATAATGAGTTCAAAGAGGATCCAAAGAACAGACAAAGGTATGGGCAATCAGTGTTGAAATGAATTTGCTAGTAACTGCAAAACTGGCCTCTTTCACACGGCAGAAATTAGTTTCATCTCCACCAGATAAAATTCCTGTGCATCTCTGTGGACAAAATCATTTGCTGCTATCAGTCTTCTACTGGATTAAAAAATAACTCAGAAGAAAAGGTGCAGACCTCTGTAACATCATATCACCAGAAGGGTCCTTTAGACACCATCCATGGAAAGAATCTTTTTGTCCATTTCAAAGACTTGCCTAGTTTCTCTTGATTTAGGAAAGTATGCAACCAATTATTCTAAAAGTTACAGAAATGGCATTAAAGGAACCTATACCAGAATCTCAGTCTCAACACTTAGCAGCTTTGTGAAAACAATTGCTTTGCCTCTTTGAGCATCAGTGGCCTTTTCTATAAAATGATAATAACAGTATCTGGTTAATGGGAGCTCTTATAAGATTTAAATTACATGTGTCTAAAGCTCCTGATCCAGTGTGTGACTCATGGTAGACATCCAATGAGTGGTAACTATTACTGTGCTGATTATAATTAACTGAATCAACCAAAGAATAATTGTTCAGTTTTGTTTCTGCCACAGCCAGTCAAGCTAGGTAGCAGTTACATAGAGCATTAGGTACAGCCCTGGGGAAGGAAAGTGCATGGCTCCCAGGGGACATGGAAAACATGAGCTTGATTAGAGAAGGCTACTTGGTAGATGCTGGGAAATAATGCCAAGTAGGTCACATCCAGCCTCTTGAGGAACCTTGGAATCCAGAGAGAAGAGGTGGGGCTCTGTCAGTAAGCATCCAATTCAGAATCATCTGGAGTGCAGAATCCTGGGCTTCACCCCAGATCCACTGACTTAATAGCTGGCAGTTGGGAATCTGTATTTTATCAAGTTACTCAGATGTTGCTTGAGCGCATTGAACCTTAAGAATCACTGCTGCAGATAAAAGATATAAATCTTTATCTGGAGTCATATTCTTGAAGCATTGGAGTAAAGTGAAATAAGATGGGCCTTCCAGCCATTGTCCAGGATAACTTTCTGGATGAAAAGATGAGGGAGGACTGAAGGCAGGAGGGAATTGCAAGAGTAGGCATACCCCGTGACTTGGGTGATGAAGAACTACATTAGGGTGGGGATGAATGTAGATAGGAAACAGTGACTCTGAACATCATTATAAAGAAGGAGAATTTAATGACTAAGAGGCTAGGAGACTCAAAGTAGAGGACAGGAAGTATTTAAAACTAACGACATGATTTTAAGTCCAGGTGAATAGAGGAATAGAGATTCACTGACACAAACAGAATTGGGAATGGTCAGTTTCGTGGAAAGATAAGGTAAGTTTGGAGCATGTCAGAGGATGCTGGTACTTTTAAGTAGAAATTTATAGAAAATAATTGAAGGAAAGGGGGGCGCCCCTTTCCAAGACCCTGGCAGGTCTTGGCTAGGACAATGGATGAAACTTTCATGGAACATCCTGAGATAAGGGTTCTCTCTTTGCCTTCCTCTTTAGATTGTCAAAGTATATGTTATTTCATACACAAAGGGCTACATGAGCTAAATGCTCATCACTTGAGAAACCTAAAATGGGTTTTTAAAATTTAGGCATTATCCTACCTGTAGAGAAAAAGAAAGGCTGTATTTACGGTTTATTTCAAAGGTCAAAACGTGTGGCATAGTTGATAAGGTGAACCTATTAAACTATTTTCCTTTTTCTAGGAAGGATGTAAAGTTTGTAAGGGTTGTGCAGGGTGGTTGGAAACTCTTTTGTATATCCCAGTGAGGTGTTTGGTAAATGCTTAGTTGTTGAACTGAATTTTAAAATGATACCTGACAATATACAGCCTCCCTGTACCTCTGGAGTTAAGCCTGTTTCTGGTAAATTCCCTGGGTTCAATTCCCAACTATGCTACAGTCCTTTGAGAGGCTAAGATCCCTAGCTAATATGGGAATTGTTGTCTGAAAATTAAAAGTTCGAGTATGTCCCAAATCTCAGACTTACTTAGTCCACTGGGAGACTTCCCAGTATTAAATATGTCCTTAACCCAAACTGTTGATTCCAAACTATTGTCTTGGTTGAAGTAGAATTTCTAAAGGGTATATGAGACCTTTCACTGCTCTTATAAGTTACACATATTTCTACCAATGTAAAACTGTTTTTTTAAAAAAAGCACTTTTGGTTGTATTTTAATTTTTGTCTTGATCCTACTTTTAGTAAAAAAAAAGAAAAACTATATTATAATCATTTAGTGTGGTCAGTAATTAAAGGGTTTTATTGATCACTGTATAAACAAAAAGATGGGCATATTCTGAGAGGAAATAAGTCTTTAATGTATTTCTGAACTAGAGGCTTTGGCGTGCTCATGCAAGGATTAGAATTTATATACATTTTTATTGTTGTCTGGTATTCAGCAGTATATATTTTCACACAATATATTGTGAGGAATACTGACTGTAAAGCACATTATGCAAGGAATCTCATTGTATATTAAATATTTATTGAATCTAAGTGAATAGCTTCTTTGTATTTTCTAAACTTAAATTTATATCTATGTATTGTTATAAAAATCACATTGTTTTCAATAAATTTATATTTGATTCCCATCCTTAACATCCTATGTTATTTGTCAATTAATTAAATTAATTAATTAAGGTGCTTTATAGATTTTTTTGTGATTTTGGTGTACAGAAATTCAAAGCAGATTCAAATGTATTTTCTACCAAATGCTTTACTTGAACTTTTGGATTGCATCAGATATGCAAAGAATAAATAAATGCATTCATTCATTCGACATTCATTTGTTCTATGCCAAAAATACAGCAGGAAACAAAGCATGGTGTGGTTAACTTACGCTTTCGTCTAAATCAATAATGATAATAGTACCCTACCCTCAGATAGTAATTTGGACAAAGTCTTTGTGATAATAAATTAATAAAGCCTATAGATTGCTGCTAGAGGCAGAGGTCATGGAAGAAATTCTGTTGTAGAACTGAAGGTAGAACTCAAATTTTAATTAATTCCTCCTAGTTTTCAATAATACGGAGACCTACATTTTCAAGTTTGGGATTTCACTTTCTCCTTCACATCACCAGCAAACTCACTGTTTACTAAATGCCACTGATTGATTTGACCCATGGTAAAAGGACAATTTAATATGACTGGTGAGACATGTCTGAGCCTGGTCATTTTGATTGCCAATATTTTATAATCTATGACTTTAGAAATGTAAGCTGTTTTACTTTTTTTTTTTTTAACTTTGCACCGTTAATGAGAGGTCTTTATCTTTTATTTGTGCACTTTTTTTTTCCCCAGGTTTTAGGGGAAAAGCCGGAGCTTAGGGATGGAGAAGAGGATGACGACATTATAGCAGACATAACTAACAGGAAAATGGCTAAACTGTACATGGTGGGTTCACTGTTAGGGAGTTCTGTTGTTTTTACTGGACTGGAAGCTGCTGGGGAAGCCTGTACTGGGAGGGACTCTTTGCTACAGATGGCGTTTCTCCTCATTGCCCTCAAAGAGAAATGTGTGGGCAGAATCCGTTCTTTGCTCTAGCATAGTTATTTAAATTCCTCTTTCTATTACTTTTAAAATTTTTATTAAAAACAACAAATAATAATTTGCTGTGATTTAAATAAAATTATATATTGTTGCTGTATTAGTTTGCAGCAATATGTTTTGATACATTACATTCAATAAAATGTTTCCTTCATGAAGTAAAAAAACTTTGTAAGCTTTTTCTTATAAAATCTTAATAAGCTATAAAATCATCCCCTTATTTAAAATATCCTGTTTAGCCATCATGAAGGCTTTCTTTGTTATGAGCACAAGGCTATCAAATCAAACAGCTGGAAGGAAACAGGGAAAAAACTGTCCTGGGCATTGGCAGACTTAGTTCCATGTCAGCTCTGTGGGAAGGACTGCCTGGGTGACCTTGGGCAAGACATGGCCATTCTGGGTCTTAGTTTTCTTATCTGAAAAAAAAAGAGAGAGAGAGAGAGAGATTAAATTAGAAGATTACTCAGGTTCCTTCCAACTCCACAATTTTATGATTTTATTGCTGGTGAGGGTAACACAATCCACAAGATGTACCAGTTGAGGAGACAGTTCAGATCCTTCAAGCATTCCCTCCCCTTGTAACTTTTAAGCATGTGATTTGGAGCAGACCTTAATCTCCCTGCAGAACTGAATAGTTTTCTCATCTCTTACAAGAAGGGATTATATTTGCTGCTCTTTAAAGGGACCTTCTGGCTCAGATACGCTGTGATTTTAAATGAAGATCAAGTTACTAACTTGTATAGAATAACTTCCTTTTTGTAGATTGGAAGGGGAAGTAGATTCTTTTCCTCCTAGTTGGCAAAGGAAAACGTGGTTACCACTCCTAAATACTGATAATTTTAATATAAGCCACACAGAAATTGTTATTCTAAAGACTTTGTGGCTGCTTATTTTTTTATTACTGTTTCTAAAACCAAATTGCAACAGTTTAACAAATATCTTTTATGTCACATCATCAAATAAAGCTGTTCTCCCTCTTGGACAGCATAATGGGACAAGGGAAATATTTTTAAATGTGAACATGTTAATGTTGAAACAATGCTCCCTCTAGTGGATCTTTAATGTATTGCATACGTCTAACTCTAAAGTCCTTTTGAAAATACTTGAATTTGGGTTTGTTGAACAGAGCTGGGAAGCAGAGTCACCTAGGGCGATTTCTAAAAATACAAAATTCAAGCCCTACCACAGTGCTGCAAAACCCCACTACTGATCTGGGTAGGGCCCTCAACTCTGCATATTTAACAAGTGCCCAGGTGGATTACCTTGCAGCCTACCAGGCCTTTGAAAAACAATGAATTCTAACCTAGCAAATTTTGTAAGATCACCTGAAACTTAAAAATATATATATATTCTGTAGTTGTTTACAAACTTCAAGAGTCTAGGTAAGTTTACTTGTGACACAATTTTATTTGTGACAGATGATATTTACTTTGATAATTTACACAAAGTATTTAAATAAATTGAGGTAAATTACAGGCCCCATATTGAAAAAAATTCTGTAAGCATAAACTGTAATGTATCAATGCTTCCTTAGCACAGTGTCTGGCATATGATAGTACTCAGTAAATGTTGAATGAATGAATGTTTAAGCTTCAGCTTTTTGTGTGTGTGCAGTGAGTGTAAGGTTATTACCTATTTAAAAGATTGTTGTATTAATAAAAAGAAATAATCTTGTTAAAGTTCATTGTGTGGTGCCTAGTATATATGAAATCACAACAAACCTTATCCATTATTATTATCATTATTATTTTCTGTGTTGAAACTTAACTTTTTATTAGTAATACTTTTACCCCAAAGGACTTTACAAAAGCCTTTCTAAGGGTATAACTGGGTTCATGGGGTTTTTTTGTTTGTTTTCTTTGAAATAGCTTTGTTGAGATATAATTTACAGATTATAAAGTTTATCCATTTAAAGTGTACAATTCAGTGGTTTTTATTACATGTACAGAGTTGTGCAGCCATCACCATGATCAAAGAGTTTAGAACATATTGATCATCCCCAAGCAAGCTCATGGTTTTCATGTTAGGTTTCAGATGCCAGTGGCTCCATGAAATTGAGCATGGTGGCAGAAGAAAACCCCTTCTCCATGGCGATGCTGCTTTCTCAAGAATGCTTCATTTTGGACCACAGTGCTGCAAAACAGATTTTTGTGTGGAAAGGTAAAAAATGCCATTGGTATTGTTGATGTATTCAGCAATTTCAGATTTATACATATTTCTTCGGAAAGGTAAATAAAACATCTTTTCTAACTTAAAAAAAACTTACGTTTCTGCGTGATCTGTAAAATGCAGACATCAAACCCATATTTTCTTCCTACCAGCATTATTTACTAGGGATGATGGGGAGAAAGAAAGCCTTTGGGCACTATAAAAAGAATCTTTTTTATACCGAGTGTTCATTATAATATTGTTAAATATATTTAGTATACTAGGAAAATTTTGCTATTCTTTCAGGGTTATAGTTAAATTCAATTATAATTATGTTTATTTTTTGGTGCACAAATACTTCTTAATCATATAATACCTTGCTTCTCTGAAATTCTGTCTCTTTCATATATCTTGCATGTTAGGTAGAGATGCTAATCGCCAGGAGAGAAAGGCTGCCATGAAGACAGCTGAAGAATTCCTAGAACAAATGCATTATTCTCCTAATACTCAGGTATGTGTGGAAATGAACTGGCTAGAAAAAATGTTTTTAAACATGGGAGCTCATGACATCGCCACAAAACTCATGAAAGAATGTGGTTCAAAATAACGTATGCACGGAAGTCATTCTCACGTGTGTGCCATGCTGTATCATGCGTCCCTAGAACTATATCTGTGTGGAGGATGGAATTTTGCAGAAATTGGAGATCAGACCTTCCACGGGACTTTGTGATGAGAATAAGAACACATCCACTTCCTCCATAGCCTTTAAGTCAAGATGATCAACCACAACTGAATTAACTGAGAGCATTTATCAGTTATTCCTTAGAGCAATTTGTATAGACATGGACTAATGCCCAGAGAATATTTGCCTTCATGGAGATCAACTTAGACACTGGATAGTTGCTCTTCTTTTCTGAATCGCTCAGCCTCATCTTTGCTCTTCATTTTTATGTCCTGGCACAAGTAACACAATGAGATCATTTCTTTCAGGTCACAGACATCTTATGAACCTAGTGTAGGAAAACAGTCAAACTTATTTGACTGTAATGATAACATACGAAATAACTTTATTCTTCTCTCAAACATCCAGATTCAGTGTCAATTACTTTAGCTGTAAGAAAAAAAAAAGCCAGGTTGCATTGTTTTCGCTTAGTATTTGATAACCTTCCCTTTTGCATTCAATTAAGGATCCCAGCTTCCAAGTTTACATCTGTCATCACAAAAAGCAGGATTATCTTTGCATTTCCTCAGTTTTTTCCTCCACTACTAGATTAATGTTTTTCCTTGGTCTCTTATTTTTCTGTTGATAATTATTATTATTTTTTAAATTTCAGATTCAAGTTCTTCCAGAAGGAGGTGAAACACCAATCTTCAAACAGTTCTTTAAGGACTGGAGAGATAGAGATCAGAGTGATGGCTTTGGGAAAGTATATGTCACAGAGAAAGTGGCTCAAATAAAACAAATTCCATTTGACGCCTCAAAATTACACAGTTCTCCAACAATGGCAGCCCAGCATAATATGGTGGATGATGGTTCCGGCAAAGTGGAGGTATTTACATGTTTTTGTTCATTTGTTTGTCCTTGTCAAGCCCATTTACGGCAAGATATGTGGAAATATAACTTCAGGAAACTACAAACTTTGTAAATTGTGAATTTTTATTATTAATAAAAATGGTTCAAGACTGTATATTAAACCAGGGAGTTTGAAGCTGGAAGAGCTGTTGTCTGGCTTTCAGTCCTAGTTTACAGTGTGTGTGCTGAGATTTTAAGAAGTTAGGCGATTTGTGCAAGATCACCTAATTATCACCTTAGAGGCCTCCATGGAACCCAGCCATCTCCAACTTGTTTCCTGGTCCAGAAATGCTCCTGCTCTTGCAACTGGGATTGTCCAGTGAGGGCGCATTGCTCCAAAAGCACCCACTACATAAGTTTGTCCTTCCCTTGCACTGTAGAGGCATTCACAAAGGCAAATTGGGCATGTGTCATGTGCCAAAATCACAGATATTTTTAGAGCATTCAAATTGAGTTTGTTGGTTATTGCTATTTCTTTCTTTTTTTTTTTTTTTGCGGTACACGGGCCTCTCATTGTTGTGGCCTCTCCCGTTGCGGAGCGCAGGCTCCGGACGCACAGGCTGAGCGGCCGTGGCTCACAGGCCCAGCCACTCCGCGGCATGTGGTATCTTCCCGGTCTGGGGCACAAACCCGTGTCCCCTGCATCAGCAGGCGGACTCTCAACCACTGCGCCACCAGGGAAGCCCGGTTATTGCTATTTTTTGACAAAAATTGTTAAAACCCTCCTAAGAATTCTCCCTAACTAAAATCTCTTGACATTTTATCTGCTGTTGGGTCATCTAACTTAAGGGAAACAGGATAATGTCACTTCCATTCTAGAATATGTTGCTGGCTCTCCACAGTCTTCCTGGGAACGTCCATCCTCAGGTGGGCCTCCTGGACCTCCATGATTGACACTTGCTCTCTGCACCTCAGCCTTCCACAGCCTTGAGCACTCTTCCCCTCTGCCATCTGGCTAACATTCCCATTCCTCCTTTGTAACTCTGTTAAGTCACAAGCTGCCCCTCTTCCGAGAACCCTTCCCTCCACACTGAAATGACCTTTCTCTGTGCTCAAGCCATAAGTAATATTCTTCATAGAATTCATCATATAAGTACCACAGAATTGTTCATTTACTTACAGGTTTCTCCTCCCAGACCTCTTGCCAGTTCTTTGAGGGAGGGAATTGAATAATTTATGTCTCTGTTCCCAGAGCTTATCACAATGCTTGGACCAAAGTATACAGTAAAAAGATTTTAAAGTTTTTTCTCTTTTCAGAGACATGAAGTGTGAATCTAAGCTGTGCAGGGGTTGTGGGAACTGCAAAGGGAGAAGTGCCCCCCCCCGCCCCCGACCATGATTGCTGTCAGAGGGGTATTAGCTTCTGGGGCTGGGTCTGTCTCCTGCTCAGACATCCTTTTCTGGAGCTCAACACAGCCAGCAGACCCCATGGCAAATGTGGCTCCCAGCACCAAGTGTGTCCCAGCTGTAGTCTCCACGTTAGGGCACAGCATCTCTGAGATGCCCTCCCATGCCATCCCAGGGATATTAACATCCAGGGCTTTCTCTAGGTTTTTGGGTTTGGCCAGGCCATGCTGCCATTGTTCCTCTGGGATGGCGTGGGAAAGCTGCTCTCTGCAATCTCTGCACTGCTCTTCTTCACTTGCTTATCTCCTTATCTGAAAGCAAAGGGTCCATCCTGAGCCTCCCCAGGACCCAGGCAGGATGGTGCTCGCACACATAGTGCCTGCAGTCTCTCACTCAAGTGTTACTTTCCCGTTTCATTTACAACTCTCATCTCTCCAACTTTTAATCTTTAATTAAAAGTGTCTTTAATCTGTGACAAGGATAAGGAAATAGAAAATAACTAGTTCTGCCTGCTTTTATCTTAGTCAGTCTCGTGCCTAGATGGTGGCTTTTGAAAATATAAGTCATGCAATTGGTATTTTTATTATTTGGTCACAATCTGCCACTATTACCTGGGAAAACAATAGTCTCATGGCTTAAAACACAGGGAAAAGGAAAGTAAAAAAAAATTACTTCCCAACTGATGAAAAATTTTATGTAAGTTAAGAGATGTATTTCTGAGCGGAATATTTCAGTTTGTTATTCCACTAGAGTGTCATGTTATTTTCACTAATCGATCAAACAATATGTATTTATTAATCAACAGGCTCAGAACTGAGCTAAGTACTGTGAAGGGTACAAAAGAACTAAAAAGAGCTATAAACGCTTAAAAAGTCAATAACCAAATTGCCAAATTGATAAAAATTTCTTCCGGTTGCTTAATTTGTAAACTAGTTAGAAAAGTAATTTAAAAGTTGCTTAATGACAGATCTAAACCAAAATGTTTTTTAAATCTGTGAGAAGTATCATTAGATCAAGAAAATTTTGATTTGGGTACACATATTTCATTACTTTTAGATTTGGCGTGTAGAAAACAATGGTAGGATCGAAATTGACCGAAACTCGTGTGGTGAATTCTATGGTGGTGACTGCTACATTATACTCTACACTTATCCCAGAGGACAGATTATCTACACCTGGTAAGTCTCCCTCTTTCATAAGATCTCAAGTTCCGTAGAGGTCACATTTTGCTCCAAAGTTAAATTTCATTAAATTCCATGCAATAGGGGGTAGAATTATCCTATAAATACACCAGTGAGGTTTGTGTAACGTGCAAGTAGTATTCTTTTGATATGATTTTGACTGTATTCTGTAGCTGCTGTCCACAAGCAGGAGGGGTTAGATAAGTGTCATCCTTTCTAATCTAAGAGAAAGGTTTTGATAGCCCAAGGGTAGTGTTCCTTTAGTGGATATGCAGTTGAATAACTCATCTCCTATGCAAGCTAACACTCCAACTGGCATCAGGTGCCATGTCTTCTTGTTGTTAAAATTCACAGAGCCCATCTTGATTGGAGCTGCAACATTTCAATGATGCAAATCCTCTAAGGCATGTATATAATTTATGATTCTATTTCATACTCCAGAGACCTCAAATTGATGCATCCTTATTCTTTGTCCTCATGAAATTCGTAGAAGTAATGAAGAAAAATGCCGTTGCATTTGCATAATGACTTGAGTTAATTGAAGGTTAAGTTTACTTAGAGAGAGTCAGTGCCAATGGGGAGTGTCCAACCAAGTAAGGGAAGTACACATAGCATGCTGGACTCTTCCAAAGGGACAGGGATTCTGCAACAGATCATGCAGTGTGGGATTCTCAAACTTTTTTTTAAGTGAAATCAGGAAAAGTAGAATATTTCTGAGAAGACTGAGAAAAAGAAAAGAATTTTCAAAAAAGATCTTAAAGCTGAGGGCTGTAGGCCAAAGGTGCAAGGGTGAAGCAGGATCCTGCCTTTGCCTACATGGTGATGGCAATCTTCAGGGAACATATTGAATGTATGCAGACTCAGGTGTCTGCTGATATCGTGACATTTCTCTCTGGTGAGCGTCCCACCAGATGACAGAGACATCTGTCCACACAGTGTGACCACTTAACACTTATACTGGCCAGTGCCTTGAGCTTAACCAAGTAAAGGAGATGAGATGATTTTCCCTATCCCATAGTTCTTGGAACCCAAAGGGTGGTCTGTGAACCAAAAGCATGGGCATCACTAGGGAGCTGGTTAGAAAAATGTCAGGCCCCTCTTTGACCCACTAAAGCAGAACCTGCATTTTAACAAGATCTCAGGATGATTCATATGCACTTTAATGATGACAGTCACTGCCTTAGGCAGTGGTTCCCAACACTAGCTGCACATACTAACCTGGACAGTTTTTCACAAATCCAAATGCCTGGCCCCCACTTTATACCAAATAAAGGTGTTGGTAGGACTCCTGAGATTCTAATGTACACTGTGGCATTAATGAGAACCACTGTGTCCAGGGACATTTCTGACTCCACATTCACATCATATCCTGTCACAGATGAATGTATTTAGCTGTTTAGCTCTATGTTTAAGATGCTATCTTCATAGTAACCATTTTTTTGAGCAGCATGTTTGTGCCAGCAAAGTGCTAGTTGTTTCCATATATTATCTTTCTTCCTCACAACCAGATTATTTTCAAGTGAAAGGTAAAGATAAAAAAGGAAGGAGGACTTAGGCAGATGAAGTAATTTAACCCAAGGTCACAACTCTTGTAACTGGTGAAGCAACATTTCACACCTTGATCTGCAGCTCTCTTTAAGGCCTGTGTGCAGCTATACCTTGGTAGAAGCTGTGTCCTTATTTTGCAATTTTCTTTTCTAAAATTTTAATTCAGACAAGCGTGTGCAAAGTGTGGCATTTGTAGGGATAAATTTATTGTTCCGAGTCAGCTTTTCTTTTACATTGTTTCTTGTTCTTCCTCTTAATTCTTTTTGGTATGTAAAAAATATAATTAATTGTAGCACTCAGATCAAAGAAGAAAGACTAAATAAGTAATTCAAGAGAATGTTTTGAGGAATTAGCAATTTGTAATCCATACCAATAACTCTGTGGATATAACTAAAACGGATTAAATCAGGTCGTAAATTTTAAACGCAGTAGCTATTCCTTCAATCGTACGAAAGTATTCATAGAGCGCTTTCTATGTGCCAAGCACTGAGCTAGATACTAAAGATACAGTGGTGAAAAAAAGAAAAAAAACGTTGCCCAAGAATTTATACTTTAAAGAGAGAAAGATGGTTATCAGGCATTTCAATGAAATATGAAGGGTTTAAGATAAAACCAAGCTGAGTGATCTTTGGGGAATTAGGGACAGACACTCAAGCTAACTCCTAGGCTATTGGTGAAGGGCTCTTAGAAGCGACATCTAAGTGGGAGCAAAAATGGGAGCCATGAAAGCAAGCAAATAGGGAAGTTTTTCCTAGCAATGCAGGGAAAATCGTGCTCTACGGTTAGTAATGATGTATGGCTAGAGCAAAGTTAAGGAGCGAAAGATAAAACCAGAGAAATTAGAAGGAGCTAAATAGTGAATGGCCTTGTAACTATCCTGGGGAAGATGAACTTTATTTTCAGGGCATTGGGAGCCAGTCAGAGTTTGCACAGGGGAGTGACATGATTGGTTTCCATCTTAGAGAAATTATTCTGGTTTTTCTAAATTATTCTAAAGAATGGACTGGTGGGAGATTGATGGCAGAGAGGCCATTTGGAATTTGTTGCAATAATCCAACTGAATGATAATATGGCCAGAGTTCAGTGTAAGGGAGGGAAAGGATGAGCAAGTGTGCAAAGTATTAACGAGTTGACATCTGAATGACTGGTTACAGAGAACGGAGAAGATGACTGAGTCAAGGGTGGCCCCAGATTTCTGGTATGTGCACAGGCGGGTAGTGTTTTATTCGCTGGGATAAGGAACTCAGGAGGAGGACAAGTTTGGTCCTTACTGTAAAGAAATCAAAGAGAAAAAGAAGATGAAAATATGTCACATTTTTAATAGTCATGACCTTTGGACTAGGACTGGGGCTGGGGGAGGGGGTCATTTAGTTTTCTTCTTTCAGTTTGATGTGTTCAAGGTTTCTGTGATGAGAATGCATGACTTTTTGAGATATCAAGAATATAAGTTAGATTGCTTGAGTCCTCTTGTGAGTTTTTGTCATTTAATATCATGGATGTTAAATATGTCAGTTTGTTAATACTGTATGGTTTGCAGAACTTCGAAAACTTCCATAAAGGTAGCAAAGAGGCATTTAGAAAATGCCTCTTGAAGACTAGCTTTCAAATTAAACAGCTTTCCAGTTTATGTGATAATTTCAATGCAGGGATGTAAATAGGTTAAATCCAAGAAGCAGAGTTGAAGGTGACAAACTAGAGTTAAATCACTTTGTCTCTTTATTTCTGAAATGATAGGAGAAAAATAATTTTAGCAGTGATATTTCTCTGAAATGTCAAGTAGTTGAAAGTGAACAAACTTTGAACAGTGGCAATGATGAGTCACTTGAAGCAGTAAATTCCATTTTCATGCAGCATTTATTTTTAATGAGTAACAAGCACCACAGATTTATAAAGAAGAAATCATATCAAAGTAGATTGCTTTTTTTCCCCCTAGGCACAGGGTTTCAAAATTAGAGGCAAAGAGCAACTTTATTATATCTTGATTGCAGTGGAGTCCTTGACCTTCTGGGTCAATAAAGCAAATTGGTTTGAATCTGTGTGGATGGAAGCATGAGTCACTTTGACAGGAAGAGGAAGAAGGGCTCGAGATGAACAGTGAAATATTTATTAAGAGTGTCAGACGGCAAAAGTTTGGTGAGGGTTTTCAGTTTTGCTGGTTGAAATACTCCAGGAAAAAAAAATAGTAAAATGGTGACAAAAGTTTGGTGATGTAGTCTATTAGCTGGATGAATTTTTTTCCTGCAGAAAAAAAAAAGGAAATGAAGAAACATCCAAGAAGTTGCAGATGTGAGGAAGGAAGGACAGGCGATAACAGACCCTGGTGTTTCCTCAGCTCTGTGTTACTCCCCAGCTGGTGCTCCCAGTGGCTCCCGGAAGTGTTTGCTAGCATGATAAGCTCATGGAAAATTTAGGCTATTAGCATTAAAAGACTATATCTTTATGGGTGCCTTTGTTATGAAAAGCATTTTTTATTTTTTTAAACGTATGCCTGGCATGAGCATATCCTTCCGTTTTTTTTGCACCCCACTGTAGAACATTTTTATATCAATCACTTGACTGTTGGTACAATGAAATATTCTGAGATAAATGAGACGTGCTCCCTGAATTCTGTGTTTTGGGGGGTGTGTCTGTGTGTGTTGCCCAGGTTGAGAGGCTATTGTTAACCTGTTCTGGGTATGGAACAGGTAGCTCACTCTCAAACCTTCAGAGGAAAGGATATAATTAATTTTCAAAATCCAGTTCCAGGATTAGTGTTCTTCCTGCTAACCCCTAGTCACACAAAGATAGGAGGAGTGGCTTCAAACAATGCTCAGTGCTTTCACTGGCTTTTCCCTCCCACAAAGTCATCAAACAAGCAGATCTCCCAGAGATTGCTATATAAGTTAAACCAGTGATTGGAGTTATAGCCACAAGCTACCCTAGAAAGAGAAGTTGCAAATGAACTGGATGAATTGACTCATTGACTTTTTTTTTTTGGCTGTGTTGGGTCTTTGATGCAGCATGTGGGCTTCTCTCTAGTTGCGGTGTGCAGGATTTCTCTCTCTAGTTGTGGCGCGCCGGCTCCAGGGCGCATGAGCTCTGTAATTTGTGGCATGGGGGCTCTCTCATTGAGGCGTGAGCTCAGTAGTTGTAGCGCATGGGCTTAGTTGCCCTGTGGCACGTGGGATCCCGGTTCCCCAACCAGGGATCGCACCTGTGGCCCCTGCATTGGAAGGCGGATTCATTTACCACTGGACCACCAGGGAAGACCCAATTCATTGATCCTTATCTGGGTCACTGGTAGTTTAGCTTCTTTTACGGTTGTATTAAAAATTCCTTTAAAGAATTGCTAGAATGACAAAATGAGGCTTCACCATTGCCTACTTCTGACGATTATTTTCTTGATTTTTCTGGGTCCACACATTTGTTACTATGATCACCAAATATTCATGGAAAGATAAAGTACTTCTAATATCCAGCCTAATAGATTTGGCTCATATTCTACTCAAATGGATTATTTTCATTGTGAAGATGGTTTCCCAAAATAGGCACCTCCAACTTGAAATCAGACAGAATTGACTACTTAGCAGAGTAATTATGGAACTAAAAATGGACCTATGAAATGGAGATTAAAGAAACCTATCATATGTAGTTCTAAACAATACATGGGATAGTTCATGGCTCAATGTTAGTTAAGTACTTTAAAAAAAACAATAACTTCTATGGCTTTATCATGTCAAAACAGCTGGTTTCGTCTTGATCTTTCATAATAACTTAAGTTTCTGCTTGAAAGGCCTACATTAGAAGATCTTAAAACTTAAATACAAACTAATTTATTTTACTTTGGTTCCTCCAGGCAAGGAGCAAATGCCACGAGGGATGAGCTGACAACCTCCGCATTCCTGACGGTTCAGTTGGATAGATCCCTTGGAGGACAGGCTGTGCAGGTTGGGATAGTTTTACCCCAAAACTTATACAAGTTAAAGTTTTCTTAGCCCAGTGTCTAGTTAAATTCCTTTTCCCAAGTTGGGATCGGAATTTGACGCTTTCTAAATATTATCTTTTTCTCATTTTAGAATTTAAATATTCCTATTCTCATGCCATACTCGTTCTCTCAGATTCTGGAAAAGAGGGAGCAAACACAATTTAAAAAACATAAACAAAAATAAACTATTAACACATTTAAGAGCCCCAAAGAATCATTCCTTTAGAATCATATCAGATCAATGATAGCCACTTGCTATTAAAACTGTTCTACCTGAGTTATCACTCCCAGGTGATCACTTTCAAGTGTTCAAATCTTTATAAATGTGTAATGGCTTCTTCAAAGGTAGAAAGTAATTAGAAAAGTAAGTCCGATACTTTAGTACATAAAAACTGAGATGTGGAGAGTGAATTTGGTCTTCCAGCTGTTTTTCTTTCCATCTTGGATTTTAGTTCCTAAATTAAGCAAGTTAGACCTAAATTTAGATTTTAGTTCCTAAATAAAGCAAGTTAGTGCATATTAACTTTTAAAAAATAAACTAAAACTTTGTTAATTGTTAATTAACAAATTAACAAGATGATTGAATTCTGTAAATGCACTAACTCCCCATGAAGTTCCCCATAAACTATTACATTCATTTCTTTTTGGGAATTTTATTTTATTTATTTTTTATACAGCAGGCTCTTATTAGTTATCTGTTTTATATATATTAGTGTATACATGTCAATCCCAATCTCCCAATTCATCCGACCACCACCACCACCCCCGCTTTCACCCCTTGGTGTCCGTACATTTGTTCACTATATCTGTGTCTCTGTTTCTGCCCTGCAAACCAGTTTGTCTGTACCATTTTTCTAGATTCCACATACATGTGTTAATATATGATATTTGTTTATCTCTTTCTGACTTATTTCACTCTGTATGACAGTCTCTAGGTCCATCCATGTCTCTACAAATGACCCAATTTCATTCCTTTTTATGGCTGAGTAATATTCCATTGTATATATGTACCACATCTTCTTTATCCATTCATCTGTCAGTGGGCATTTAGGTTGCTTCCATTGCTGGCTATTGTAAATAGTGCTGCAGTGAACAGTGGGGTGCATGTGTCTTTTTGAATTATGGTTTTCTCTGGGTATATGCCCAGTAGTGGGATTGCTAGGTCATATGGTAATTCTATTTTTAGTTTTTTAAGGAACCTCCATACTGTTCTCCATAGTGGCTGTATCAATTTACATTCCCACCAACAGTGCAAGAGGGTTCCCTTTTCTCCATACCCGCTCCAGCATTTGTTGTTTGTAGATTTTCTGATGATGGCTATTCTAACCAGTGTGAGGTGATACATCATTGTAGTTTTGATTTGCATTTCTTTAATAATTAGTGATGTTGAGCAGCTTTTCATGTGCTTCTTGGCCATCTGTATGTCTTCTTTGGAGAAATGTCTATTTAGGTCTTCTGCCCATTTTTTGATTGGGTTGTTGTTGTTTTTTTAATATTGAACTGCATGAGCTGTTTATATATTTTAGAGATTAATCCTTTGTCCATTGATTCATTTGCAAATATTTTCTCCCATTCTGAGGGTTGTCTTTTCATCTTGTTTATGGTTTCCTTTGCTCTGAAAAAGCTTTTAGGTTTCATTAGGTCCCATTTGTTTATTTTTGTTTTTATTTCCATTACTCTAGGAGGTGGGTCAAAAAAGATCTTGCTGTGATTTATGTCAAAGAGTGTTCTGCCTATGTTTTCCTCTAAGAGTTTTGTAGTGTCTGGTCTGACATTTAGGTCTTTAATCCATTTTGAGTTTATTTTTGTGTATGGTGTTAGGGAGTGTTCTAATTACATTCTTTAACATGTAGCTGTCCAGTTTTCCCAGCACCACTTATTGAAGAGACTGTCTTTTCTCCATTGTATATCCTTGCCTCCTTTGTCATAGATTAGTTGACTATAGGTGCGTAGGTTTATCTCTAGGCTTTCTATCCTGTTCTGTTGATCTATATTTCTGTTTTGGTGCCAGAACCATATTGTCTTGATTACTGTCGCTTTGTAGTATAGTCTGAAGTCTGGGAGCCTGATTCTTCCAGCTACGTTTTTTTCCCTCAAGATTGCTTTGGCTATTCGGGGTCTTTTGTGTCTCCATACAAATTTTAAGAATGTTTTGTTCTAGTCCTGTAGAAAATACCATTGGTAATTTGTAGGGATTGCATTGAATCTGTAGATTGCTTTGGGTAGTATAGTCATTTTCACAATATCGATTCTACCAATCCAAGAACATGGTATATCTCTCCATCTGTTTGTGTCATCTTTGATTTCTTCTTCAGTCTTATAGTTTTCTCCATACAGGTCTTTTGTCTCCCTAGGTAGGATTATTCCTAGGTATTTTATTCTTTTTGTTGCAGTGGTGAATGGGAGTGTTTCCTTAATTTCTCTTTCAGATTTTTCATCATTAGTGTATAGGAATGCCAGAGATTTCTGTACATTAATTTTGTATCCTGCAACTTTACCAAATTCATTGATTAGCTCTAGTAGTTTTTTGGTGGCATCTCTAGGATTCTCTATGTATAGTATCATGTCATCTGCTAACCGTGACAGTTTTACTTCTTTGTTTCCAATTTGTGTTCCTTTTATTTCTTTTTCTTCTCTGATTGCCGTGGCTAGGACTTCCAAAACTATGTTGAATAATAGTGGTGAGAGTAGACATCCTTGTCTTGTTCCTGATCTTAGAGGAAATGGTTTCACTTTTTCACTATTGAGAATGATATTTGCTGTGGGTTTGTCGTATATGGCCTTTATTATGTTGAGGTAGGTTCCCTCTCTGCCCACTTTCTGGAGAGTTTTTATCATAAATGGGTGTTCAGTTTTGTCAAAAGCTTTTTCTGCATCTATTGAGATGGTTATATGGTTTTTATTCTTCAATTTGTTAATGTGGTGTTTCATATTGATTGATTTGCATATATTGAAGAATCCTTGCATCCCTGGGATAAATCCCACTTGATCATGGTTGTATGATCCTTTTAATGTGTTGTTAGATTCTGTTTGCTAGTATTTTGTTGAGGATTTTTGCATCTATATTCATCAGTGATATTGGTCTGTAATTTTCTTTTTTTGTAGTATCTTTGTCTGGTTTTAGCATCAGGGTGATGGTGGCCTCATAGAATGAGTTTGAGAGTGTTCCTTCCTGTGCAAGTTTTTGGAAGAGTTTGAGAAGGATGGGTGTAAGCTCTTCTCTAAATTTTTGATAGAATTCACCTGGGAAGCCATCTGGTCCTAGACTTTGGTTTGTTGGAAGATTTTTTTTTTTTTTTTTTTTTTGGTACGCGGGTC